>NC_081411.1:400285265-400586931 GCF_030272615.1 Cryptomeria japonica
ATTGTCGTAGGGGATTATGGTTGAACTGGGATTAGGTGGAGAGGGGATAAGGAATCAGCGAGAAAGATGACCATGAAGAACGCCAGGAGTTCACTTGTCATTTTGAGAGGAGCCTACTGGAATTGTACGAAGTTGGCCCCACCTATCTGTTCCTTCCTTGCCACCACATCCCCTCGATCGATCCCTCCTATTAGCGTTCTTTCCTTCCCGGCTCGATGAACCAACTTGTCATTAGTAGAAAGGTTTAGAGGGTGTCTCATCCTAAGGTGGGTGATGCCTTTTGGGGAAGATAGCTTTCTTGATTCGATCCCGATCAGTTTTTTGTGCTAGGATCGGGTCTGAGTGGATGACTAACTTCACAGAGGCTTCGTAGGAAAGAGAGGTGTATCATTTGATTTAGATAGTGGGGCATGGAAGATGTAGGTAGAAAATGAACGAATGGAGGGAGAGGCAAGCTAGCATTATCCCCAACGACTTCACCAACAAAATAGTCTCGTCCAGACCTTCAATAAAAGGAGCTCCTAATAGGGCATTCACCCTAAGATAGAGGTAGGCACACTGATCACGTCTTACAATAGAATTCGAGACCCGGGCTTGACTGCCCCTACTATTCACTTTCTCATAGGCTAATTAATCAACCCTACTATTCTAAGGATGCGTTCATTAATGCGCCCCATAGCCTCCTCCCACCCACTCCAATGACATCATCTTGTTAGAGTACGGGCGAGATGTTCATGAATGCGCCTAAATTAATTAACCTGCTAGAGTAAGGCGAGATGCCCCATAGAATTGATAGGAGGTCTCACCCTTTAACATACAATTCTATGAAGCTAGCCCTACAATTCTATGAAGCTAGCCCCGGTCAACACTCGATAGTTGCTAGATTAAGATAGAATACGCTCGAGGCCAAGCATTTATCACCTTGCTTCCACTTCCATATCTACGCACCCACCCCTTCATGGGGAATTATATGGGGCTCGCTCGGGGGCCCGGTAGAAAAGTTGGGTGGGAGGCCCCTACCTATTTCCGCACTATCTGTCGGGGGTTTCAAAGGTAAGAAACCCCCGGACTGACTAAAATTGTCCCGAGGAGATAGTTGGGTGGAATAAGCTATTTACCTGGGGTGCGGCTATTGATGCTTCATAACGACTGCCATAATCCGATATCCCATACCCTGCGGCGGACTACATATTCCATAACCTTTACCCAGGGGTCAATGTATCTCCATAACCCGCCCAGATCTTTCGGAACCAGGTGCGTAATTCAGAGTCTAATGCTTGTAATTGGGATCTGTATTCGGCCCATCCAGAACTTTATCCAATCGATCCTGTTAATTACGGCGACTCAGTCGATCCAGTGGATGGACCGGAAGAAGCACTGGTAACAGAGTCCTCAGTACCGGATCGTCTCGCCTCTTCTGATCGAGAGCCAGACGCCCCTCGTGTTCGTGATCCTGTCTCTCCATTGTCCCTACTATCGTATATTCATTTGACTGAGGAGAAGCTCCATGTCCAACTCCGGATCGAGCTCGTTACCTAGATCCACCAGTCAATCTCATAGCAGTAGATTCGGTTGGTTAAGCGGTTTCAGGGCCAGCTGCAGGAACAGTTCCAATCCCAGCAGCTGAGGTAGCGTAGTGAGAGGCAGGAGCAGTAACAACAGAAGCAGCAGAGGATCCAGCAGCCCAGGGATTCGGTTGTTTGCAACAGGAGGCCTGAACTAAAGCGTCCGGGCCAGCCCTACTATTCTAAAGAGATCCAGTCGATCAAGCCACTACAATTCTATGGGGAGTCAGTTGCTTCTGCAATTGATTCTAATCTTGGTGTTGATCCAGCAGCCTATATCAGGGCAACACCAGAAGCGGGGAGGGCATACTATATAGGACATATGTCCTTGGAAGGTAGCCCACCCTGTTGGGCCATTGAACGAACCCTATCGATCGTCCGTCAGGATTCAAGCCAATGAAACCCCACCAACTAGGTACCACTGATCGATCCTGGAGCTTTCATTCGATGAAAATGATTCGATTGATGCTTCTGACTGCTGAAACCTACCTTAGTCGGTTAGATTCTATGACCATCGATTCAAGTGCATGTCCAACCCGACCTGAGGCTCCCATCTGATTAAGTTTTTCTCTTCTCCCTCCCATCCCTGGGCTGGCCAGTTTAAGGCTCCTCTCTCTCTCTCTCTCGATCTCGATCTCGATATATATATATATATATACTAATGTAATTATACTCTTTATTCTATACATACGTAATCATTATATATATAATAGCATTGAAATTTAAAGTATAGCCCAAAATGATTTACAAATCAATTTTTAATTAAAATTAAAATCAGTCATTATTCTAAATTATTATTTAAAAGAGAAAAACCTTATGCACCCGACTAATAGACTAGGGTTACCCGATATAGGTATTGAGACATGACTCCACAACCTAGGTACAAGAAAAACACAACTAAAACTTACAAGCTTAGGGTCTTATATGACATTTTGATCTTTCATCTGCTTACCTCCCATTCCTGATGATACTTTCCCTCCCTTCTCAGAGGATGATCAATATCTTACAACCACCAGGTCATAGAAAATGTAGTTAGCTCGAAATCTCATGATAGTTCTTACATGTAAAAACATGATTAAATAACTTCAATAAAGCTCTGTTATTTTTCAAAAACAATCATTTCTCATAAGCATTTTGAACCTCTATCCAACAAAACATCACATATTAATGTAATAAAAGCATTAACATAGCATTAGTGAAAAGGGGGGATGTAACAAGTTATATGATGAGGTGTGTTGGTGACATCTTGGATGATGATGGCATCTAATGTGGAAGGTAATTTGATTCCTTGTTGTACTAATAAAAGGTAATATTGATAAGGATTTGCAACAAGAAGGGAGTCTACAATTTTCATGGCATTAACATCCTATTGCTCTTATGGAAACTCTTTGGGTGTCGAGTCTCTAACTTTCCCACCTACATTAGGTCTAGTCTCAACACTAGGTGGTTGTGGGATTTTAAACCCACTTGATATGAATAACTATGAGGACATTCCATATGGGTTTTGGGTATGTTCTATGTTTGTAGTGACAAATTATGTATTTTTGATATTTCATCCTTTTATTATGTTGAGACCTAGTTTCAATCAAGACATACAAGAGATTTTGAGACCTTTTGACTTGAAGGGTGGTTAGATACGAAAGTGAACCTTGGAATTTGGAAAGCATATTTAGAATAAATTAATATTTTTGGATTATTGGTTTGATAATTTGGATGGTGAGACCAAAATAGATCAAAAGTATATCTAGATCTTAGATAATGATGATCAAGATTTGATTGAAATGTTAAGCTTGAAATAGACTAATGAGTTCAAGCCAATATATAGGAGGGTGAAATATACCAACTTAGAAGTTGATAAGGTTCCTAAGCTAATCAATCCCACTCATAGGCTAAATTGACCCTCTATGTAAGCACCCCTATCCTTTTTGCCTTAACTTTTTCAGTTTTGGTAGTTTGACATTTTGTCAAACACAACATGAATTCCTCTTAAGTCTGGTCACTGAATTTCTTTATGTTTCTATTATGGCAACCTGGTATGTGTTGTTATTTTTGGTTTTGAAATGTATTATAGATATCACACAACTCATTCAAAGACTAATAACAATCTAAGATGAGCAGTAATAAAGGTCAAACAAGATATTGTGTTGCAACACCAAATTAGCATGACAAATAAATTATTTTCAACTCATTACAGCCATAATTTTTTATTGACCTCTTGGAGTTTGTTGGTCAAGTTTACAATAGCATATTTTCAATATAAAACACAATGAAATGCATACCACTTATTTTCACTATATATATCAGACCTAGTACAACCCTATGTTAGCTGGTTTGTCACTTCTCCCACTGTTGCAAATTGTAAAACTTCCTTTGCAGGCTGTCTCAAACATGTACAACACCAAACCTTTGCATTCTAACTTGCCACATCTTCAACCAAGGGTTGCAGACTAATTTTGGACCTCCTCCCAACTTGTACAATTTATTTGGATAGATATGACCCTACCAACAACAAGTATGACTCCTTCTCAGCAAGTACAACACCTTCAACAGATATAATGTATGGCCCAACAAGAAGAAATCGAACCAACAATGTCATATGCTGTCAATCCTCTCCGAATCATCCTCCAATTAGTATGCGAGTGCCAAAATTCAACCCCAAGCTACCAAACTAGCTATGGCTGGAAGTTACTTAAATCTTTGAAGCTTAATGTGTTTCCTGAAATGAAAACATCATTAATTCTCCTGACTGTATCTTGCAACAATGAGAAGAATGTTATTCGTGAGGGATTTCGTCCTCACAAGACCTTGAAGATGAACTCTCCAACAATTTCATAAACTTCTTATTCAATCCAACATATCCAACAAGAACTCTTAAAGAGTCTTTTATAACTTTTCCAAGAGAGCCCACACATATCTCCAACCAATGTGGTCTTGCAAGGTGTGCGCCCTTGGTCTCCTTGTGCTATGTAGCATAACGCTCAGGTTTGTGACATGGTTTAACCGCCTCCTGTGGATTCTATAAGTATAGTGGTTGTATCGGGCATTAACAGGTTGATCTTTTGGTGCAACGACAATTGCACTTCTAACAAGTGGTATCAGAGCTTGGTCATAGGTTCAAACCACTCGCTTGTGTTGGGGGGATTGTTGCAAGGTGTGTGCCCTTGGTCTTCTTGTGTTGTGCAGTGCAATGCTCAGGTTTGTGGCATGGCTTAACCTCCTCCTGTGGATTCTATAAGTCTAGTGGTTGTATCGGACATTAACAGGTCGATCTTTTGGTGCAACGACAACAACACTTGTAACATGTGGGATAAATAAAACACTTCACTTTTTAATATTGAAGTCTCCAAGTAATTTAAGTGAAAGGGGACTTTTTGTTTTTTAAATAACTTTATCCCTTTACTTAAGTTCCCACATTAATAAAGTTAAATATTAAATTTAACTTTATAACTTTACTTTATTGATAAATAAATTAATAATCGTTCAAATGATTATTAAAACTCCAGTAAAAAACAACAATTATCATCATTAAGATATTATTAATGAGTTCACTGTCGATCTAGACCTGACCCAATTGACTTACAATAAATAGTAAGTATCTCAAAAACACATCAGATTCGCTTGCAACTGGAACTGCCTAGGCCAAATATCCTCAATATCCCTTAAATTAACTGGTTAGCCTATGAGACCATAGATAAATACGCTAACGACAACATAATAAAATGTTCACTAGAAAGGGAACATTACACTCTACTTGGGAAAAAGTAAAATTTGAAGCAAAAGGACAAATTAAAGCTAAAGGGAGTTTAAGATCTCTAAGATAACTTATGAATTAATTTTGGTACATGGATGATAAATTGTTGATTATGGATGGGTGATAATTTTGATCCAAGTCTCAATCAATTCTAAGCCAGATGGATATGATGGTGAGGTGGGATTTGTGTAGGATAATGGATAAAAATTGAATGTGGTATGTTGGTATGTTTCATGGTTACTCTTAGGTTTGTTTGTGTAGATATCTAGCTATGAATTTTAGATCTCAATATAGTAGTCAAGTAAGTGACAATCTAAATCAATTGCATCAAAGCATGGATCAATTATGGCACACAAAGCTTTAATTGTGACACTCAATGTATATTTTCTCAAGTCAAGTTTATAGTTTGCAAATCAACCATGTCAAATCTAAGATCAATTGTGATTTTTTTACAATTAATTATGTAACTCAAGAAGAATAAATTATGACACAGGAAGGATCAATGATGATGTAGGTAGGATTGATTGTGATTTATTTTTTTGTCAAAAACTTAAGTTTCTAGATTTATGTGTAAGATTAGTCCCATTGAAGGACAATCAATTAAGGAAAAGGATAATTAGTTGCATAGTTTTTAGAATCAATTATGACGTTCTATGAAATTTTCAAGAAAATGACTATTTTTATACTTTTTAAGGATAAATTTCAAGAAGATAGAATCTAGCAGTAACACATAACAATTGTTGATATTTTTAGGGTATAAGGCCAAATGGTTTCATTAGTCTTGCACAATAAAGACATGTCAAACATGATAAAAACCTATATTATTCAAGCGAGTGTATTTTTAATAATGCAATCCCAATCTAGAATACCATAAGTTTTCACATGCACATTCCACTCTTAAGAGCCAATAGGTAGGAGTATAGTGGCTCAACCTACATAACCCTCCCCCTTTCTTTAGAGTCTTAAAGCCTTTAGTATAAACCATTTCCTTTTTACTTAGGACAATACATATTGAGTAACTTGAAGCATGATATTGCACCTTGCACCACACTATGGAAACAACTGAAGGTCTTGGGTTTCCAAAAACAAGGTGTTTAGTGGTATTTGTGAATAATTAGCTCAACTAATAGTGCTTGAGATTAGAGGGTATCCCCCTTTCTCCTTACTTAACAATTCTAAATGGATTGAGGGTCTCGTAGCTTGGCTCAAACAACACTAACAATACTTTAAGGTGCACATTTTTATCTCCCCGCTTTATATATCCCACCTAAAAAATGTGGTTAAGATTGCCCTTAGGCTGATGAAATCCCCAAGCAAGCCTCCTAGTGAAAATAAAAAAAGAGAATATACTAGTGTTTTAGATCCCCAATCTCGCACAAGACACAAGGGGTAAAAATACACAACTATTAATCCTTGGGTAAAAAAGAACAAACACATGTATTCAAGGGTGTTTTTGATTCCCAAGTTCACACTAGATGTAAGGAGAGAGCATACACATCAATAAATCCATGAAAATCAACAAATAAATTTATTTCCCCTTAAGAAATCGAAATGTAGGCTAATCTAGAAATGAACGCAATAAATTCTGCAATAGATATGGACCAATACTTGTAGGCTTTTTTTTTTAATCTTTTCTCAATGATTGCCAAGATGCACAAATCAAGCCAGTAGCTAAAAATCCAAATATAAAGTTAGATTGAAATCAAATCTCAAGAAATAAAGATCAAATATGTCAAATGCAGAATCAAATGTGTCAAATCTAGATTCAAAATCGATAAATACTTAAACAATTGTGTTGAAACAAACAAAAAACCAAAATTCACCTGAATTGTATACTTATGAGTTATGTTGAATCCTTAATCAACTATGATAAAACCTCAATCAATCACGCTCAAAACCCAATCACTTACAACAAATATCTAGTTAATTATGATGAATGATCAATCAATTGTAACAAATGTCCAATCAGTTGTGTTGATCTACAAGAAAAATGAAAAATACTTGCAACACAAAGTATGAAACCCTAGAAAAGTAACAAATTCATTGTTAGTCAAAGGGTTAGATGTAGGAAAATCATAGTTAGATATTATTAGAGAAATAGTAAATTTATTATCCAATAATGAACCAACAAGATCTTAATCCCTACAAAATAAATAGATTACATTGTCAATCAAATGCATTAAAACTCGAATCAACTATGATGAATAACAAGCATTGTCTCAAAATAAAGCACATTGAATGGAAAATTAGTTGTGGAAAAATATCGATTGATTGTCGGAAAAGGTCGATTAATTGCACCATTTTATTTTGTAACCACTAAAAACACAAAATTTCTCACAAAAAATATTGAATTTCAGGGATGCGGGTCCCACCAGGCATGCCAAAATGTGGATGTGAAATGAATTGTGAAAAATATAAAATAGGTATAATAATAAAATCAATCATAATAATATCATATCACTCAATGAAGCATAAATTATTTACATAAACAATAAATGAAACCTTCAACAAGACAATATTTAATAGGTTTCAATGGATATAAGGTTTAAGGGAATTGATATAGATGAAAGATTAGACCTTACTAGAGAAGAGTGGGGGCTTTGTTAGGGTTTTTAGCAACTAAATTCTTGGTTTATTTACAAAGGATTCAATCAATGAAAAAAAAAAAGGTAAAGCTTAGAAGGACTTTATTTATGCTTAAAATGACTTAGGAGAGAAAAATGATAGTGATAGTAACTTCTGAAACGACCTTCTAAGGTAATTTATTTCACTAGCTTGAAACATACCTTGTCCTAGGGAGGAGGAAAATTGTCCCTCTCAATTTTACCATGCAACTTCACAAGAGCTTTACCCTCCTTGAAGAAAAGGCCATGAGCTATCATTGTCTAACACTTTTCTCTACCATTATAACTTTTCACCTTTGCATGACATTCTCATTCCTTAAGAGATAATTTTTTCACTCACCTCAAATATATCTCTCCCATTTGAATTTGTTTTTAATTCCATGAACTAGCAAATTCAGTCTAGATATTTTTATCATATACATCAAAGCATTTAAGAAAAGGATCTATCCCTCCTTTGCAACAAATGTACCAAAGAGTTTTGTCCCCTTTAATATCATCACAAGAAATTGGCTCAGTCCAAATCCTATCACCACCCGTGACGGAAAAATTATAGCTAAACATGAGGTGGTAGAACTATAACAAAGTGTTGGTAAGACAAGTATTTCTATAGTAGTCTTTGCAACACCTCAATAATGGGAGATGGTATTTTATATTTTTGAACACTCTCAGACTATTATGGATAATGCTAGAAATTTTAGTGTTCTCCTCTTTGCAACTTAAGTTACAATTACAAAAGTTAGAGAACAAAAGATGAAATGATAGTACATGCGCAATGATAACCATTGTTAGGAGGCACTCCCAAATAGATAAAAAGATCCCTTTCTTCACTTAAGAATTATCCTTCATGAATATTTGCATATGCTTGTTTGCTTCATTAGTCATAGTTACCTCACCTTTGTATATAATTTAGAATAGATCAATAATAAATCTAAATTTGTCCAAATGGTATCCATTAATAGGAGACCGTGCCCAATCCCCACAAAATCCCATCGCACAAAGAAACACAATCCTCCACCTAAGCATGATCTATATAACCATGTGTTTATCAACCTCTTTAATCCTAGTCACCACATCTCCCTTGTTGAGTTGGAGAATATAATTCAAAATAGTACCAATTATCATTAGAATATATAAAAAATACATATTCTAAACTAAATATCCTCTCACGATCTAACTCTATCACAAAGATAGGAAGATTGTAGCTCCTTTTGGAGTCCAAGAAGTTGATCCTTTGTTGATAAAGGCGGTTCTTAATTATTTGTTATAGTAGGAAGGTAACATTGGTAAAAATAGGTGTTGCATGCCTTGCATAATAATGTTTATAATTGTAATATTTTATTTATTATGTGAGCTTCACATGGATGTGTAAAGTGTAGAGATTCACTTGGAATATTCTTGGGGTCACTTGTTGAGTTGTATTGTAAAATTATATATTATATTATAATTATTTAATATTGGGGAAAGTGAAATTAATAAAGTACCCAATAGTAGATGTTGGGTCAATGGGTAGGTAGCCCATGGTTTGAGCACATGGTTTTGATGTAATACCACTTGGTGGTTTTGTGGGAGCTTGTGTCTATATAAGCAACCACAAGGGTAGTTGTTTGTGTTAGCCAGGTTAGTATTTGTGGAGGTTGGAAGCATGGCATGGGATGTGTGGTTGCATGCTTGTTCACATGGAGTGCTTGTTGATGGTTGGGATTTTGAAACTATTCATGGTGTATTGTAATATTGCATTGTTGATAATACATGGATGATAGAGGCTTTTGGAGGTTGGGTTTTTCCCTCATGAAGGTTTTTTCAGGGTATATCTTGTGTCACATTTTGATGGGTATGTTGTTTATCCTTTGCATATGGATCCTAAGTGTTGATTTGCTTGATTTCTCAATTGGATTATGTGGAAATTATCATTTGTATGGCTGCAAGTTTCCTTTTAGGTAGTTGAGTAAAATCTTCATCCTCATAAGTGACAACTTCAAACTTCAACAAAGATGCAATAATTCTCAAGTCATAGATTAACTTATACTTTTTTTTGGTTTATTTTATTATTAATGTTGTAGACACCAAAAAATGACTAACATATCTCCTCATCATTTCTCATAATTTATTCTCCTGATATTAATTAAATAATTTAATTTTTTAAGTAAGCTAACATCATTTCTTCATTCATCATTCAAATTTAAATTTTTCTTGCATTCCCACTTTAATTAAATATTTTATAATTATTTAGTTGTTTCACTAATTATTCATTTCTTCCATATCAATTAAATAATTTTGATCATTTAAATAATTATTCCATCATTACACATTAATTAAATAAATTTTGAATTATTTAATCAATTCATTTCTATTTATTCTTCTAGTTCACAATAATTAAATAGTAGTTTTAAATTATTTAATTAGCTAATTATTCCTTTATAATTTAATAAATTATTTTTATTTAAGTATTCCCATTTTAAATATATTTCCTCTAAAAATAAATAAAATCATTATTTTTTTTTTCTATGTGTACATAAATTAAATAAGTTATTTATTTATTCTCATTACACCTCACCACTTAACTAACACTCACTTTCAATCTTTTGTCTAATCTAATCAATCCACTCACAACCGCTCTCACTTCTTTGATAAATCAAATTCAATTCACTTCTTCATGCAATTAGATAATGGAATCATGCATTCTTTTAACTCCTCAATCTTCTTAATCAATCGCTTTCATTATTTCTCAACCATTGATCTTTCAATCAGTCTTAATTGATCTCCATCATTGATCGATAATTGAAAAAATAGAATAAATGCAATCTTCATCCATATAATTTTCTATCCACAATCTTTAAGCTTTCACACTATAATACAATTAAAGTTCCTGTGCAATATCTAAGAGCAACACTAATATAATTCATTAAAGAGATCTTGAGGAGACAATGAAGATAAGAAAAAACATTTGTGTAAAAGGTACAATTAAATGTTTTTATCCAATTTTTTTTACATGCTACATTGGTAGATTCGATTTAAGTGCGAATTTGAGGGGTTTTGTGGTTGAACCTACTTGATTATTAGCATGATTCATTTTTATCCATATTTTGGCATGTTTGGTGAGACCCATGTGCTAGATTTACTAAACTTTTTGGAAAAATTAAGTGTTTTTAAAGCTACATGTGTGGATTTGTGCAACTATTCATTGGTTCTATGCAATCATTAATTATTTTTTCACATCCATAACTTTTTATTGTGCAACTGCTTCACATAATTATGTAATTGTTTTGTATTTATGTGCTTGTGTTTTGGATTCTTGTTATTTTTATTGTAGGTATGAAACTATACAACTATAACATATTTTTACATAGTTGTCAGGTGTTTTTGCATAATTATAAGGTATATTTCCGTATCTATTCTTTATTTTTTAATAATTGCTTTATATTTTTGTGTATTTGTTAATAGTTTCTATGTAATTGTTTCTAGTTTTTTGCATATTGATTTATTATTTTTCAAGATACTTATATTTACGATCTTGACTACTAATTAGGTTTGTGCAGCTTGTGAATCACTAGAAGAAGACCGAGTTTCAAAACTATTGGCATATTTGTGCATATTGGCAATCATTGGGAGAAGACTATAAATTTGAAACATTATGTTTTTTATTTATGTATTAGCTCACATTTCATTTCATTTCAGTAAGGGAAAGAGCTTGTTTGTTGTGTTTAGTACTGTATTCACTAATGTGTATGCTCTCCCCTTACACCTAGTCAATTTGGGTGATAAAAAACACTATGAATACACATATTTGTTATTTTTCTCTAGAGAGTGTTATGTATGTATGCTCTCCCCTTGCGCGTAGTGCAAGCCTAAGTGATTATAAATACTAGTATCTCTTCTTTTTATTTTTAGTAGGAGGTTTGCCTAAGGGTTTCATTACCCTAGGGGTGACCTCAAGCACATTTTCTACTAGGCTATATAAAGAAGGGGGAACAAAAGTTGTGCCTCAAGTTGTGGCTAGCATTGTTCAAAGCCAAGTTACAGGAGCCTCACCTTGCCAAGACTTGCTAGAAAAGGAGAGTAGGGGAGACCCCATAATCTTAGGCTCCTACATACAGGCTCATTGTTCATAGATTCCCCATTAACAACCTTGTTTCAAGTGGTGCACCACTTTTAGGGAGGGAAAGTTCTCACATTGTATCTTCGTGTGGTGAGATAAAGTCTAGTTTGGGCAAGGATAGTCCTCCAAGATAAGAGGTGTAAGGTTAAATACATGACCTTCCATTCTATAGCTATCCATTTCATGTGTTAAATGGAACTAAGGGAAAAAATATTGTTATTCTCTTGAGAGTGGGGACACATGTCAACCTTGTGAGCCGAAGAATAAAACACTTGCTTGAATAGAATAGGTTGTGTAGACACCCAAAATTGTCCAGTCTAATTAAATAAATATTTTATTTATTTAATTATATAAGCCTAATTCTTCTATTAATTAAATAAATCTTTATTTATTTAATTATATAAGCCTAATTCTTCTATTAATTAAATAAATCTTTATTTATTTAATTCATTTGAAAGATCCCTGATGGATCTCTTTTACCAATCTGCTGTAATTTTTATTTATTTAAATTGATTTTTCCTGCTTATTAATATTTTCTTTCAGAAATAGACAGAAGTTGCAGAAGGGTTGAATTCTTTTTGTATTTTGATGATTTTTCAACAAGTAAATAATGAAGTACAAGTACATGAACAAAGTACTGAAAATGAAGTTCATATACAGCCAAAACAAATTCGATTCAAGGCAGATTTCTAAATATAAAATCAAATATTTGACCAGATGAAGATTTCCAATAATTTCAGGAAGATTACAATCAGGAATAATTCCAACCTGGATGCTGAAAGAGTAACATAACTAGGAATGAAGTTGTGGCAAGATTCCAGCCCTCCAAGTGCTGCACGTGGGAAGGAAAGTGGCTGTCAGGTACAGCCGTACGGCTGCCAAGTACACCCAACTGGTTAGAAACCCCAAACCCCACGCTGAACTCTGTCAGAATTGCTGAACCTCCAGAAAGAATGTCGTACAATCTCCAAGATGCTAATAGCTGCAAACAAATCCAAACCACTGTATTGGGGGCTACGTCCCAAACAGGCAAGGCATTGGGGTTGGCGTCCCAGATGCTGAAAAGCTCTTCCAGAGCCAAATCTCAAATCCAAGATGTAAAATGTGTAAAAGATAATAAGAATTAGGTCTCAACTTCCTTATAACACCTTCCCACTAAGCTCAAACCCTAAAAGTGACTCAATGGGGCGTTTAGAGTTAAAATGTTATATTTCTCATTTTAAGTTGTCAAGTGCATAGAAAATGACCTTTTTTCAAATATAAAGAAATCCGTTCACCGAAAGGATCTGAGTCAAAAGAGAAATATTTAGAAAAGTCCAAGACCTTTCCAACGAGCTATCACACCAAGGGATACGCATCCAGATGAGGTCAAAAACCCCTTATCACTCCAAAATGGCTATAAACATAGCCTTATTTAAATAATTAAACGCTAACTTAAGAAATATTTAAATATATTAAAAATATATCCCAAATAGCTGTAGAAGGCTCAAATGACTCCAAAAACCTGAAACGGAATTTGCCACCTGTCTGTGACTGAAGTCGGAAATCATGGATCAACTGGCAGTCTCATCCCTAAAATCTAGGGATGCTCCTAGAAACTAGGAAACACACCCAAATCTCCTGCAATTGAAACCATCTAAAAGGTCATGAATAACCTCACGACTGGCAACTGTCACGACCTCCTAAAATTTAGGGATACCCCCTAAAATCTAGGAACTGCTCCAAACTGGCTCCAAACTGCCTGTAAAGCCAAAATCCAATCACTATATGCACTGAATGAGTCCCAATCAACCTCTGCTAGCCTACGAGACTCCAATGATAGGCCAACTCCTCCGTCTCCAATGTCCACTCTAGAAAGGGGACATGACAAGCCTCCCCTCTCGGAGTTGCTTGCCCACAAGCAACTGAAACACCAATCCTCCACCATCCCAAATAAGATGTAAACAAATCATTGCATGTAACTGCTGCTCATCTCTGATATAAACAACATGCAATGCCCCGGTTTGGAATGGCTCCTCAAAATGCTGAAGCACCTGTACTGTCAAATCAACACTGTCTGGGTCCCAGAGCGAAGCATAGCTCCTGCTGAATACCTCAAGTGAGCAATGGAAAACTATATCATCTCCATAGATCAAATATCCATAAATGCCAAGACCACTAGTGTGTCTGTGATCACCAACATGCATAACATCCGTCATAATATCCAATGAATGCCAATCCATGGAAGACCCTCTATGATCTGACCCCATCTGACACAAGTGACACACAACTGCCACACACTGCTGCTGATGTGCCGGAAGATCTAATGCCAACTCACTAGACAATATATAATACTGACTAAAATCATCACTGTCCAAGCTGGCATCTAAAAATATGTAATCACCAACTAGCAATGAAACAATCACCCTGTCTAGAGAATCAGGTGAAATTGCCACATCAACTGGCTCAATGTACTCACTAGGAGTAACATCACATAACTCATCCACGCTAGCTATCTGATGACAATCAACCTGTGGATCAACTATCGTCCCACTCTGCTCGATAAACTGAGATGGATAGTGGGTAAACTCCAGCTCCATCCTCGTGATATTCCGAACATACCGTCCAAGTGTCAACAACCATTGTACACCCACGACTACATCTATACATCTGAAGTGAAGCAACCCATGTAGGATCCACGAAAGGCAGGTACTACACATGTCTATACCATGATCCCACACAAACCACCTGTAGGACATAAACTGCTCCTGCTGCTCTCCTCTGATATAAGTACCATATAATCTTAATATCTGGAGCAACATACTATAATCCCTATAAGACGTTGTATCAAATGAATCAACACCTGGATCCCAAATAAAACTAAATCCACATCCATCTGTCATGAAGAGACAATGATAGTAAGAGGCATCCTCGATACCGTGTCTCTCTATAGCCACTGTGAAACCATAAATACCACCAATCTTCAATGGTTGAAATGGACCCATCAATAAGACAATTTCCAACAAGCAAAGTGTGATGGAAACCTCTCCAAAACCTTTGATCAGTGGCTGCAACTTGCCCAATTTCTCCACAAGTTAGTATGTCTTCATTGGAGGATGCCAAATAAATATATTGTTTAGCCATGCACCAAATATAGTCTCTTACACGCTGATCTTCATAGCCCACTATCACATCTAAGAAAACTGAGTCACCAATTAATAAGTACATCGCTGCCCTATCATATGAAAGAGGTGACAAGTCCACAAATGAATAGTAGATGTTTTTGTTCTGCAACATGGATAAACCTTCAGTGGCTGGTCCACTATGAATGCCACCTAACAACTCATAAACTTCACACCTAGTCTTCCCAACTTGAATGTTCTCAATGCAAGGTTTCAAATTTGACTCATTAGATGAAGGAAAATTGCTGATCAAACTCAGAAAATCAAACTGATTTCTATTTCCATTCAATATATCTTCGCTGTCCTTTTCTTCCCTCGGAAGAAATAAAGATCTAATGGATGATTCTCTTTGTATCCTTGCATCATCTAACCGATTGTGACGCTCTTTGACTCTTTGGAGGTGGTGTCTTGCTTGGGCAGCAAGCATTTTTGCTTGGGCAGCTCTATGTAACCAATCTTCGTTCAACTTTTGGCAATGTTTTATATCAGCTGCCCCAAAGTACACAAAATCAGACTTATGGTGAGTTGTATTATTTGCATCAGCATAACCCATGCTTGTACCATAAGCACCCACAAATGTAGAATGCAAATCTCTATTCTCTTCATGACAAAAGGCTGTCATATCTTGAGGAAGATAAGTTACGTCACTGCTGTTATGGACTTCAGAATTATGATCATACTGTGGTGACAAATCTTTGGATTCACTACACACCATTAAATTTCGACTTTCCTCATGGTCTTCCCAATTGAGAAGAGGAAGTAGTGTGACAAATGAATCCAAACTTACGCTGTCCATTTCAACCTCATGTTCTTCATCAATTGCTGATTCAAAATCAGTCTTTGGGCAATCTAAAAACTCATCAAACCTCTCATGAATGTCTTGTGTATTGTTTGAAGTTACAAACTCTTCCTTCACATCTTCCACCAAAAATGATGGGACAGCGTTGTAACCAACCAAAGAGGCACCAATTGGATCTACATGTCTCTCAAAATCTTCAAATAGTTTCCTACCAATCTCACTGGTAAACATCATATCTGCTCCTCTTCCTTTGCTTCCCTTGCTCTCAATTGACTCTTGTTTTGTTCTTGGTTGATGACGTGGACTTGAAAACATCAAGTCATCTTCAACTGGTACACCCATGAATTGTGTGAAGGAAAGGTGGTCACGTATCTTTTCAGGAAGAGAGCAATACTTATCATAGTTGTTCATAACTATATCATTGAATGTCTTGGCAGGAGACCTTCTCCTTGTACTTGTTGAAGGAGTTGTACCCTTAGACTGTCTGGAACTCCTTGAAGGTGTTTGTTCAAATTCTTTTCTTGCTTGTTTATTTCTAAACAACCCTGTCATGATGTCCAGTTTGATTTTCAACCAAACTAAACTCAAATCTGAATTAGAACTCTTGATCTTCACCCAACAGGCTGGCAAGATCAAAGCTCTGATACCACTGAAAGATCCCTGATGGATCTCTTTTACCAATCTGCTGTAATTTTTATTTATTTAAATTGATTTTTCCTGCTTATTAATATTTTCTTTCAGAAATAGACAGAAGTTGCAGAAGGGTTGAATTCTTTTTGTATTTTGATGATTTTTCAACAAGTAAATAATGAAGTACAAGTACATGAACAAAGTACTGAAAATGAAGTTCATATACAGCCAAAACAAATTCGATTCAAGGCAGATTTCTGAATATAAAATCAAATATTTGACCAGATGAAGATTTCCAATAATTTCAGGAAGATTACAATCAGGAATAATTCCAACCTGGATGCTGAAAGAGTAACATAACTAGGAATGAAGTTGTGGCAAGATTCCAGCCCTCCAAGTGCTGCACGTGGGAAGGGAAGTGGCTGCCAGGTACAGCCGTACGGCTGCCAAGTACACCCAACTGGTTAGAAACCCCAAACCCCACGCTGAACTCTGTCAGAATTGCTGAACCTCCAGAAAGAATACCGTACAATCTCCAAGATGCTAATAGCTGCAAACAAATCCAAACCACTGTATTGGGGGCTACGTCCCAAACAGGCAAGGCATTGGGGTTGGCGTCCCAGATGCTGAAAAGCTCTTCCAGAGCCAAATCTCAAATCCAAGATGTAAAATGTGTAAAAGATAATAAGAATTAGGTCTCAACTTCCTTATAACACCTTCCCACTAAGCTCAAACCCTAAAAGTGACTCAATGGGGCGTTTAGGGTTAAAATTGTTATATTTCTCATTTTAAGTTGTCAAGTGCATAGAAAATGACCTTTTTTCAAATATAAAGAAATCCGTTCACCGAAAGGATCTGAGTCAAAAGTGAAATATTTAGAAAAGTCCAAGACCTTTCCAACGAGCTATCACACCAAGGGATACGCATCCAGATGAGGCCAAAAACCCCTTATCACTCCAAAATGGCTATAAACATAGCCTTATTTAAATAATTAAACGCTAACTTAAGAAATATTTAAATATATTAAAAATATATCCCAAATAGCTGTAGAAGGCTCAAATGACTCCAAAAACCTGAAACGGAATTTGCCACCTGTCTGTGACTGAAGTCAGAAATCATGGATCAACTGGCAGTCTCATCCCTAAAATCTAGGGATGCTCCTAGAAACTAGGAAACACACCCAAATCTCCTGCAACTGAAACCATCTAAAAGGTCATGAATAACCTCACGACTGGCAACTGTCACGACCTCCTAAAATTTAGGGATACCCCCTAAAATCTAGGAACTGCTCCAAACTGGCTCCAAACTGCCTGTAAAGCCAAAATCCAATCACTATATGCACTGAATGAGTCCCAATCAACCTCTGCTAGCCTACGAGACTCCAATGATAGGCCAACTCCTTCGTCTCCAATGTCCACTCTAGAAAGGGGACATGACATCATTCATTTATCCTCTTCTAGCCTTATTTCTCATTTAAATAAATACATTTATTTATTTAAATTATCCTTTTCCTAAATTAAATAAATATCTTATTTATTTAATTGATCCCACTTCTTCTATTAATTAAATAAATCTTTATTTATTTAATTAATTCATTGACCTTTTCTACCTATGACACATGCCATTCATCTCTTAATTCATACACTACCTACCCCTCTTATTATTTTATTATTTCTTTTACCTACCCTCTAATCATAGCTGACCTCCTTTTACACCTCTCAATCTTATCCCTCCATTTCATATTGTGTCTTCTATATAAGGAGATGCTTCCTTCATTATCAAACCCTAACTAATGAACTACTTGATAAATTGACTACACTACGATCCTACTTGCAACCACATTCCATTCTTTGTTGAGCTCTTGTGCACATAAAATCTGAGAGCAAATGTATCAAACAAGATCAATGGAGATAGGAAGATTGGAGATCCAAACCCTATTGGACATGTGATGGTATAATATTTGTGATTTCATTTGATTTGCATTGTCTTAGGTAATCTTCATATGTTATGGTGGATCTTTGTTGTTGTTAGGCTAGGGTTTTTGTGGTTGAATTCATTTAGCCTTTCAATATCGTTATTATTGTTATCCATTTTCACCATATACATTTTGGCACGCCTGGTGGGACTCTTGTCCCTTTTGTATTTAACATTTTTGTTGCAGATCTTGTGTTTTGAAGTTGCAGATCTGACGTTTTCGATAGCATTTTGATATTCCCGCGTTTGCGCACTTTCGGATCGCGTTTTTTATTTTCTGGCGCGTCTGCGACATCTGGAATTGTGTTTGTGTTATTGGCAGTATTTTATTTGGTAGGTTCCGGGAATCGCGTTTGTGTTATTAAGTCGCGTCTGCGGTGCTTTTAGGCACATCTGTGTCCAGAGGTCGCGTCTGTGTTCACCGGTTTCAAATTTTGGGTTTATTGATTCAGTTTTGGGTTTTGCATTTAAAGTTTCAGATCCAGTTTATTTGGAGCTAACATTTTCAGATCTAGCTAACGAAATTGGTGTAGCTTGTCTTGAAAGCAAAATCATTTGGTTGAAGGCCCCTATTTCACAAAGTCTTTTGGATCTAAAATTTACCTAACTTGTGTGTTTGCAGGAAGGGGTGATTATTTGAAACAATCCAAACTACTAACAACTCTTTGTTGCAGGTCCTTGGCAAGGGTTTTTGGACTTTTTTTTTTAATTGTGTGCCTTGTTTTCATAGACTAGCAAACACTTCAATTGGTGCACTAAAATTGAATCATTGTCTTTTGTGTCTTGAGCAATAGGCTCTTTTTGTTTAATCTTTAGAGGGCCTGTCTTCCCGTGTGGTCATTAGGACTACTAGTGAGAAGAGAATGACCCAAGTGGTAGCGAGGAAAACCCACCTCTTCCGAACCACTATAAACAACTGTATTCATGGTGAAAACTATGGATAACGTGTGTTGATTAGTTCATACCGACACTATGTCTCCCCATAAACCCGTTTGATCAAATTTATTTGATCAGTTGTAGGGCATAACCCCTACCGGCTGGAAGCCTTCTATATTTACAGAGCTGAAAGTGTCGCATGTATGGCCACACAAGCAGATGCCCTTACTAGCACCTTTTTGTTTTAGAAGCCCAAATCCTTCTAGTTGTTGGGGCAGGAGGTTGGACCTCTGGTAGCGGCCCACACACATACGGTTCTCAGTAGAGATACAAAGTTCACCACGGGGAGTTTTCGTGGGGACCGATGCTTGGCTGACCCGAGAAGTGAGTGCCGAGGGTGGAGCCAGTGAGGTCAAGCATCTAAGTATCTGCTCTGAATAGCATAGCCTCAGGGGTAAAACCCCATGTGGGATCAACAACTATTGTCTTGGCCAGCCATAAGAATTGTGCTTGACTTATTTTAAACATTCAAAACATTCAAGACCAAACAGCAAAACATTGTGTCTTTTGTGTCTTCAAGTGTATGCAAAACATTTTCACATCAAACAACACACTTTTTATTGGAGTCATTTGAGTCTAGACACTTGCAAACATTGGGTCTTCATCAACACTATGTCCTCTTGTCACGAAAAATAGTCAAATAGTTAGATTTGGTCACAACAAAACGACTTCATAGATTGGAAAAAATTGCACAAATTTTGCAGAAACGCGTCTGTGTCGGACATAATAGCGTCTGTGTTGTATAACCATGTCTATGAAGGGCAGAAATGCGTCTGTGTTCCCAGAATCAACATTGCAATTTGCACAAAATCTCAGAAACGCGTCTGCGTTGAACAAAACCGCATCTATGTCAGAAAATCGCGTCTGTGTTCAGAATTGAAAAACTTTTACAGTCCAGCAAACAAACACAGTCAGTTTCGAAACTCTTGAGCTTCCTAGGTCATTTCTCTAGGGTTTCATTTAGCAGTCAACCTGTCCTTGGGTCTCACATAGTCCATCATTGCTTTACACCTTACATTACATTCACATTTGTCTAAACTTGAGTTAAAAGTTCACTTGCTTGTCCTCACTATACTTTGTCAGCACACTACATACAACAACACTTTTCTCAGTGGTCCCTCATCAAGGTTTCTTACCTTTGGGTCTCATTTGGTCTTACTTAGAGTCAAGGTTAACTTACCTCATCAAGAGAAACTATCCTCTCTTTGGAAGTCACACCTACTCTACTACATACATACTTGGTCTTACACTTTGGACATTACAAGTACACCTCAGATTCATTTACATTCTATTCAACTCTTGGTCTTCCATACTTTTTCCATTTTCATCTAGTCTCACACATCTTGGTCAATACCTAGTTCATGGTTGAAACCCGTCTTCAAAAATCTAGGAGAGAAACTAAAGAGGCTCAAGAGTCTGCAAACATGAGTTCTTATGAGTATGACAATGATATCTTTTTCAATTTTGATCATAACACATTACCTGACATGGATGCCTATAGAAACATTCCAAATGTTGAGAACATGGACACTACAAACAACAATGATACATGTAATGACAATATGGATAATTTTTCTGTACATTCAGCAGATGTGGAAGAATCCATTATGAATCCCCATTTCAATCGATTGGTTGAGGAAATAATGAGGAGGGATAGACAATACTTCTTACAAATGATGGCACAAAGTGGAGCCAAGATACCTCATGATTTTGACGTGTCTCAAATAATGGAACATAGGCCTTTGCAACAACCTCACTCTAACATGGATCAAAGAAGGCCTAATAGTGGAGGCAATAGAGGACCACATATGGTACCTGAATCACCATCATCTTTGTTTCAAAAACCAGAGGTCCCACATACACATGGTCAAGTATATGATACTCACCTTCACAGACCATTATGGAAGTCTTATGCAGAGAGATATGCTCAATCACATACCAATGCTAAGGATCAACCACCAAAGCAATTGGATATTCAAAGGCAGGCTCAAAATTTGGACACAAGGAAACCCCGAGTCAAATTTGGAGGCAACACATTAGAACATGACATGCCTATAGAGTATGGTATACATGGACAAAATAGATATGGCATTCCTCAACATGAATCTATACCAAGTGGTCCATATACGCAGCATCATTATAGACCTCCTCCATATGAACATGTGTATGATCAATATCATCCATATATGCAACATGCTCCTCCTCCAATTGGTGCCTCAAGCATGGGGTATGGTCCAAGAAGTCGATCTCCACCTAAGAACAATTTGGAGCAACAAATCAGGGACTTGCAAAAGAAAATGGAGGACATAAATACACCAAAGCCAACATACACAATGAGAGACATATGTCCTTATCCATTTGACAAAAGCATTCCAATGCCTCCTTTTCCTACACACTTCGTGACGCCTAAATTTGATAAGTATAGAGGAAAAGGGGATCCTAAGGCACACATAAGACAGTTTTTCATAGCTTGCATTGAGGTAGCAGTAGAAGAGACATATTTGATGAGATTATTCCCACAAAGCCTAGGTGATCAAGCTATGGATTGGTTCTCCCAACTCCCACCTGGTATTAAGTCATGGGGTGATCTAGCAGAGGCATTTATCCAACATTTCTCCTACAACATAGAGACAGACATATCAGTCACTACTTTGTGCAACACCAAGCAAAGGAATGGAGAGTATTTTGCATCATTTTTACAAAGATGGAGAAATCTAGCCAGCAGATGCTCTTGTGAAATTCCACAAAAAAAAATGGTAGAAATGTTCACCCAAAACGTTAACAAAGACATTGGCTATGATCTAAAGAAAGCTTGTTTGTCCACCTTCAAGGACGTCATTGAAAAAGGCTTAGCAATAGAGAAGGTCTTAATTGAACAAGGAGTCATTAAGATATTCAAGGAAAACAAAGATGACTTTAAGGGAAAAGACAAGCCGAGATTTTGGAACAAAAACAAGAACACAGTCAATGATGGTGTTGTTGACGCCAACACAGTGCGACCCAAATTCATTTTTTCGGGATCAAGTTCTACAAACAATCAAGTGAATACTCAAACAACTTCCAGATCACAAAGGAAGTACACTCCCTAGGAGAACCACTTGAGTCAATTTTCAAAAAGCTAGTGGCAAACAAGGTAATCACAGTTCCAGATTTTCTACCATATGAGCCAAAGGTTAAACCAAATTGGTGGAATGATGATGAGTATTGTGAATTTCATAAGAGAAAAGGTCATAAGATAGGAAATTGTCATCGACTAAAGAACATCATACAAGATCTCATTGATAGAGGTGATATTGAGATTGAGGGACACTCGTCTAATCAAGAACATGAGATGTTTAAGGAACCATTCCCAAAACATGACAAGGGAAAAGCTAAAGCCACAGAGGACCAAACCAACTATACCAGAGCATCCTACAACTATGATTCAACTATCAATCACATCTCGATGGAAAATTATGTCTCTACCATTATCATCAAGGACAAAAACCCTGAGAATTCTACCCGGAGACCCAAGATTGTCCTAAAAGGTGTTGGATCTTCTTCCAAACCTACCTCTGAATGTCATGTCACAACCCGCTGAGGTAAATTTACTTTGCAAGGTGCTCCAACTAAAAACACCGCTTCTTCGTCAACCAAACCTGAGTATGACCTTGTAGAATAGTTAGGGAAGACACCTGCGCTCATCTCCATCCTTGAACTATTACGCATATCCCCCGCACATAAAGCTATTCTTGTCAAAACCTTGAGAGACACTGTCGTTCCTACAGATCTGAATGTGGACCAGTTTCAAGCCATGGTGGGATACCTTTCCATTCCACACTCCCTTACATTCACAGAAGCCGATGACGCCTCCGTAAGTCAGCCACATAATGCACCACTACACATTGAAGCCTTCATACACAAACATCGAATAAAATGAGTCCTGATAGATGGAGGAGTAGGTCTAAACATTTGTACATTGAGCACTATTAAACAATTGGGATATTCTGATAAAGCTGTGAATTCTACAAATCAAATCACCATTAAGGCATATGATGATGAAAAGCGTTCATCCAAGGGCACAGTCACCTTACCTCTTAGAGTTGGGCCAGTTACGAAGGATGTGGTTTGTCAAGTCTTGGATCTAGATCTCACTTATAATATATTGCTAGGACGTCCTTGGATTCATGAAATGAGGGCAGTCCCATCCACATATCACCAATGCATTAAGTTTCCTCACAATGGAGTAGAAGTAACAGTTAACGATGATCCTGATCCGTTCATATACTGCAATAACCTGACATCAAAAACTGAGACCATCATTCCCAGTAATCGTGAAGTTGTTCCTTCTTCGGCATACATTGATCCTGAGTCATTAAAACCTTCGACATCAAAACAAGGTGAGCTTAAAGGTAAGTTTCAGGACAAGGGCATGGGGAATACACTTTAAATCAGACCATGTACTTACGACAAGTCATGAGTTCCCCAAAAGAATATGGAAGACCACATCCTAACAAGCAAGTAACCATCATGGTACTCAAATGGGATCCTACTACCTTTCAAAGATGGGGTGAACTGGAAGAGGAAGACTTATACAAAATGCTTTACAAAGGCATTGAAGGTGACACACAAGATCACATCAGCCTACCATGTGAGAAATATGGCAAAGGCTTCAAGATTCTACAAAAATTTGGGTATGATGGAAAAAGCCCTCTTGGGTTACGAAAGGAAGGCATCATTGAACCTTTACAACCTGAATTGAAATTTAAAAAGGAACGCTCGAAAGGACTTGGTGTCCTGACTTCCAAGGTCCACACTCAAAGGACAGAAGAAGCCTTACAAATCAAAGCTGCCAAAATTCAACAAGAGGATCGCTATTCCACAGACTCCAATGAATGGGAATGGGGTTCAGATAAGTCCTCCAGTGACTATGAGCTCACCGAGACATTCAAAGAGCCAGATGAACCCACAGAAGAAGAGGAATTTTATAACAAGTTTAGAGTTGGTCAAGAAACAACCCATGAGGATTCCACACAGTCCTTGTCTCAAGGTCCTAGGTTGAAATCACATAGGATGAGAACCCCTATCCTAGACTGCGCTACTAGTGATGATAACTTGGATTCGCTCACGATCGAGACTGATGAGGAGAGTGCCATCGATGACCTCGATAATTACCTTGACATACCCGAATATAACTGCATCTTCACTCTTAGCCTCGCTAACTTCGAAGACATTGAAGGCCTTCCCCTTGTTCACCACCAACTCATTGACTGGGATCATGAAGGACCTGCACAGTTTGACACATTCCAAAATGATGAAGCTTTTATTGACTATTTGGGCATACAAGATGATCTTCCTCCTGGGGACCATAAAGCGGGATACACTATAGAACTCAATAGCGTGGCATATTTTGGTGAGGGTGTCGAACCTTCCAGTCGCAAAAATGTGAAAATAAGAATAAACCAAGGGTCTTATGGCGAAAACCACACTGTGGCGCTGTCTGACCCCAAAAAAGTAAAAAGAAAGGATGTATCTGAGGGCGAAAACCTCTCTGAGGCACCCGAAGATGGAAGGCTTGACATTCTCCCAGCATCATATGAGGAAAAGTCATCCATGTTGGTAGAGGAGACTATCAAAACAAACATTGGTACATAAGAGGTTCCACACAACATATTCCTGGCTCAATCATTGACAGAATCAGAAAGGTCAAAATTCATAAGTTTCTTCAAAGAATGACAAATCAACTTTGCTTGGTCATACACTGATATGCCTAGATTAGATCCAGATTTGGTAATGCATCATTTGACAGTTAAACCGGGGGCAAAACCAGTGAAACGGAAATTAAGAAAGATGCATCCACAAGTGGCATTACTAGTCAAAGCAGAACTTGAGAAATTATTGGATGTCGGATTCATACGCCTAATTGATTATCCTGAATGGATCTCCAACTTGGTGCCTGTCAGTAAACCAGATCGCAGCATTAGAATATGTACAGATTTTAGAGACATCAACAAAGCTTGTCCAAAGGATGACTTCCCATTACCAAATATTGACTTGATTGTTGATCTCACAACAGGTCATGAAATGTTATCATTGATGGATGGATTCTCTGATTATAATCAAATAAGGATCGCACTCGAGGATCAACACAAAACATCATTCACTTGTCCTTGGGGAACTTTCTGCTGGAATGCCATGCCCTTCGAGCTAAAGAATGCAGGTGCTACATATCAAAGAGCCATGACTACTATCTTTCATGATCTCATGCACGTAACCATGGAAGATTATGTCGATGACCTCTTGGGTAAATCAATAGACAGAAATACACATTTGGACATACTTTCAGTCGTCTTTGATCGGTTGGAAAAATACAAAGTAAGATTAAACCCCAAGAAATGTGTCTTTGGAGTAACCTCTGAGAAGCTCCTAAGATTCATTGTATCCAAAAGAGGAATCGAAGCTGATCCAGCAAAAGTCAAGGCCATCTTGGAAATGCAACCACCAAGAAATATCAGTCAACTTTGGTCTTTACAAGGCAGACTCCAGTCCATACGAAGATTCATAGCACAACTGGCAGATAAGTGTAATCCTTATCAACACCTGCTACATAAAAACATCAAATTCAAATGGGATGATAACTGTCAACAGGCTTTCCAGACGCTCAAAGATTATCTTCTAAATTCGCCAGTTTTGATGCCACCAGTTCTAGATCAACCTCTTTTACTATACATATCAGCTACTCCAACAGCACTGGGGGCACTCTTAGCACAACAAATTGCTGAGGGCAAGGAAAAAGCAGTATACTATATCAGTCGCACATTGGTAGGATATGAGCTAAATTACACACCAATTAAGTGTGCATGTCTCGCCATGGTCTTTGCTTCACAAAAATTACGACATTACATGCTCACTCATAAGACCAAGTTGGTTGCAAGGATAGACCCATTGAAATACCTTCTCAATAAAGCAACACTTACTGGGCGACTGGCCAAATGGGTAATGATCTTGAGTGAATTCGACATCGAGTATGTGGACAGAAAAGTAATAAAAGGACAAGCCATCGCAGATCAATTAGCAGATGCCCCCATGATAGATAATGTTCCTCTAAGTTCAGAATTTCCAGATGAATCCATTTTAACAATGTCACATGCAACGCCATGGCAACTGTACTTCGACGGCTCATACACACAGCATGGGGCAGGAGCTGGCATCCTCTTTATAACTCCTTAAGGGGATTCTATACCAAAGTCATACCGCTTATCATTTCCTTGCACTAACAATATAGCGGAATATGAGGCATTAACAACTGGATTACGGATTGCAATTCAGTGGAAGATCTAGGAACTTCGTGTTTTTGGGGACTCTTAACTTGTAATCCGTCAAGCCACTGATGATTACCAAACAAAAGATGAAAAATTAGCACCTTACAAACAAATGGTGGATGACCCGAGACAACACTTCACAAAGATAGATTTTGAGCAGATACCAAGAGAACAGAATTGCGCCGCAGATGCCATGGCTACAATTGCTTCCCTGATCGATCTACCTCCAAATGAGACCTGCTATGAGTTCTTGGTCGATAACCTTTTGGTTCCGTCATATGAAATCATTCCTACTGAGATGATATGTGTCGTCGGTCTCGAGTCCCAGTTATATGGTTCCATTTTCACATACCTTCGTGACAATACCCTACCTCCTGATCTATCAAATAACCAACATTGCACTTTCATTCGCCAATCCTCTCGATATGTCATTTTAGCTGATATCCTATACCGGCAAGGTCTAGATGGCACTCTTCTTAGATGTTTAGAAAGTGACGAAGCTCAGATTGCGTTACGGGAAGTGCATGAAGGGATATGTGGTCCACATGTTAGTGGTCCTACCTTGGCCAAGAAACTCATCAGGACTGGATATTACTGGCCCAATATGGAAAAAGACTCATATAAGTTTGTCAAGAAATGTAAGCAATGTCAAATTCATGGAGACCTCATACATGCGCCAGCACAAGAACTTCAACCAATTGCGTCTCCTTGGCCCTTTTGTCAGTGGGGACTCAATCTCATAGGCAAGATTCACCCTCCTTCTTCCAATGGTCATAAATTCATTATCACTACCACAGAGTATTTCACAAAATGGATCGAAGCTATGCCTCTCACACAAGTCACTGGAAAATAGATTGCTACGTTCATCCTCAACTATATCATTTGTTGATACAGTATTCCTGTTTCCATTATCACTGATAACGAGTGTCCCTTCAAAAATCAGGATGTTCGTGAACTCTGTGATCGCTTCCATATTTCCCATCGTTTCTCTACGCCATATTACCCCTAAGGTAATGGTCAAGCTAAGGCGTCTAATAAAATAATCCTTAAAATCCTAAAGAAGACAGTCGACGAGGCTGGTCGTAATTGGCATATCCAACTTAATTCTGCACTTTGGGCTTACCGCACAAGTGTCCGCACACCTACAGGAGCTACACCCTATTCACTTGTCTATGGCGCTGAAGCCATCTTGCCTATTGAGGTTGAGCTACCCTCTTTACGGGTCTCTTTGCACAACATCATCAGTGATGAAGACTATAGGGTCTCTCACTTACAAGAACTGAAACTACTGGATGAACAAAGACAAACTGCTTTTAATCATCTCAAGGCTTACCAACAATGAATGAGTCGCAGCTACAATCACAAAGTCAAGCCTCACACATTTGAGGTAGCTAACTTGGTTCTTAGAGAAAATCCCAAAAATCAGCAAGACAGAGAGAAGAAGGGCAAGTTCGAACCAAATTGGCTTGGTCCTTACATCATTACAGCAGCATATGGATTTGGGGCATATGAGCTCTCAATTACAGAAGGTGAACCTTTGGAGGATCCTATCAACAACATACACCTTCGCAGGTTCTACACATAGCTCTTTGGAGTATCCTTATTCAAAAATACAAAAAAATCAAAAAATTCAAAAATACAAAAAAATTAAAATAAAACAAAAAATCGTTACTTGGTGAAAACCTGGCAAACAGGCGCCTTGTGACACAAAAAACATTGAAAAATCGAAAAAGTAAAGAGAAATAATTTCGTCCAACGGTGAAAACCACTTCGGTGGCGCCCTGGGCAAGTACCATGGTGAAAAATGGGTTACCAGCGCCATGTGTAGAGACATTGCTCCTCCCTCCTTCAGGATTCACTTTCATCCTTTCACTTTGCACACACTCACAACCTATTCGTTCATAATAAACTTACCCATTCCCATCATGGCTTGTTATTGATCTACCTAAGATTGGTTAGCCATTCATAATAAACCTCCCTTTCCATCCATAATAAATTAGCTCCTATCTGTGGCTAAGGCAAATCCTACGTCTAGTGATGGGTGTGGAACTAAGAACATCACATGTTTCGAGGAGTACAGTTTCTTCCAGCTTTCTTCAGTCTATCCGCGCACAATCTGCAATAAAGCAACATTTGCATCACAGATCCGCAATAAAGTTTCGTCTTCTCCGCAATAAAGTTTCATCTTCTCCGCAATAAAGTATTAGTTTCATGGATTCAGTCAGTTTCAAATGAGACACAGCAGCAACAATGGGCTTCAACAAATCAAATCTTTCAACAGACTCAGACAACATATGGTTCAGTGCTATCTATCCTTTCTGTGAAAGTAAACATTGTGACCACAATCAAATAAGACTTATACAAGTGACAAGAGACACTAAACTTGAGGACTACAGTGGATGTTGGTGTCGAGTCTTGGTTTTCTTTTGATTTCATTTTTTTTTTTTTTTTGGTGACATTTCTTTTAGCTTTTTCGGGATGTCTCTGACTAGAGATTCTATCTCCAGGATGTCTTTGACTAGAAAGGCAAGGATGGGGTATTGTCACCTATTTGTATTTGTTGTCTGTGGATTGTCTCTTAGTAATGCTATGACTTGTCCAATTATATGAGGACACTATGAGTCTAGTATGAACTGGGGCATTCTTTGTTTGTGACTGTCTTATCTCCATGCAAACAGGTACAATGACTTTCTGGGTCGAACATATGCCTCGATTGTCATAACCTACTTGCCATAATAAAGCTCAATGATGATAAAGCACAAGAAGCTCTTTCACTTTCATATCTTTTGTCTTCCATCCCCCTTTCTTGATTGACTTCCATCGTCCTTCTCGAGTCCGCGTAGCTTGCTATCACATGACTGAGTATAATGATACACCTAAAAATATGCATTTCATGTAGTTGCACCTGCATTACCACATGTTAGCATTTCATACATACACATAGATATCACAACTGCATCACATCCTGCACACAACACCTGTTAGCACAATTTACATTTGCATTATCATATTCATCTGCATTTCATACATTCACATTTGCATCATGCATAAACATATAAAACATAAAAGAACAAAAATATTGCATTGCATCATGTACATATTTGCATCCATATCATAAGCATCACATAAAACAAACATCACATAAGAACATCTCATCACATAGGTACACATGCATATAGCTGCCGCAAAGATGAATCATCTCATATATATATCATAAGTGTCATAATACAATGATGTCAAAAAAAATCATATGGCTACAATCACCCAAAGGTGTCTACATCATCATACAAAAATGGTACAATACTGATACATAGGGAGCCCTCTATGGCTATGATGAACTCCCTCCCTCGGAGCTGCCTGGCCTCGATGGAATATGAGCCCCTGAAGGACCCGCCCCAGGATCATCCCTCCTATCCCCTCTATCTGGTGGTGGTGGAGGACCCATAACCCCACCACTAGATGCCTGTCTCCTCTGGCTCCCTCCCATAGCTGTCGCTGTCCGCGATGGTCTATGGAAGCTCCTTGCCTGCTGATCCGTTGGCACTGCACCATAATAGAGATCCCGCCAGTAGGCAATCTCCTCCCCGCCCCGTAGAACATAGGCATATCTGGCCCCTGTGTCCTCTGTTGCCTGCCTCCCAACCCTCAGTGCTGTCTCAGCCTCTGTGTAGCGCTGAATGGCCTGGTCTCGCTCCCGCTCAGTATCTCGGAGCCGCCTCCTAAGCCTATCCCTCTCCCTCTCCAACTCCTGGATCTCATCTGCCTGTCCCTGACAGATCTCCCTCAACTTCGTCAGCTCATCCTCCTCAGCCTCAGCCCCCTGTGGCTCCCCTTGTATGGGTGCTTGCCCCTGTGCCTGTGCCTATACCTGTACTGGTTCTTGTACGGGTACCTGTCCCTATATCTATCCCTGTACCTGTCCCTGTACCTGCACCTGTCTGGGACCCTGTGCTACTAGCACCTGTAGCGGCAATCCACTGCGACCCCTCACCACTCGAGCCTACCTATCCTCTCCACCCTCCCTCCGTAGTGCAACCCTCCTCTCTCCAACTGCCCCCCTCCTCCTCCGTCGGCCTCTGCCCCCATCAGCTCCATCATCATCATCATCCCCACCACCATCTCCATCTAATAGCTCTCCCGGATTCGTCAGGCGTGGGAATGGATGCTCGGCCCAGTATGCTGTGTACTCGGCATCCATGCCGACATCCTCAATCTCTGACCACATGTCCTAGGGTAGGGGCATCATCTCTACAAGTTGCGTAACAGCCTGATCATATGATAATAGGGGCCCAAACTGCGCCTGATCTCTCACAGTTCGTGCATACATGCCTGAACCCCGTGGCATCCGCTGAATCCTGCCAAACTGCCTACTAACCCTGTCCACTAGTTGCCTCTCCAGCACATAGGGCGTCCGCCCAATCAGGTACCTACTCTGGAAGGTGTAGGGAAGCTCTACCGCATCATCCTCCCACTGCTCACATCCTAGGTATGGCCTCCATATGACCATGTCAATGTCATCAATCACCCGCCGCTAGTGCTCTAGCCTGCCAATCCGTGGCTGCGATGTGATCATGTCGTATAAGTGAACAAAACTGCGTCTGTGACCTCTGCCTCTGAAGCGTATTGGTCTCGTCACTGGCAGATGCTCATAGGCCCACACTTGTAACAATGTCACCCCGCAGCCCAATCCCACTGATCCGTGGTATACAAATTGATGCAGCTCATAGTAGAGGTGTGCCAACACACATGATCCCCAAGCATATCTAGTGTGTTGTGTCACTAGTGTCTCTAGTGCACCTCCCCAGCCTACAGCCAACCCCCGCGTCGCCCTATCCGGACACAAGAATCCACTGATCGCTCCTCATATCACTGTTGGCAGTGCCAGTCCTGTAGCTGTCATAGTGTCCCAAGCCACATGCCCTGCCCTCATCTCCAGTCCTGGGTCCTGGAACACTCGTCTCAGGGCCTCCCTATCTCCATCTCGATCGTACGGAATCAGCTCCTCGTCGATCGGTATCCACAAAATCCTATATACATCCTCCAGGGTGACTGTCATCTCCCCCATCGGCAAATGGAATGTACAAGTCTCGGAGTGCCACCTCTCCGCCAGTGCAGTCAGCAGACCCATGTTCACTCGAAACTCAGGCACATACAGAATATGTCTCAATCCCATAGCCTCAATCCCAGCTCGGTCCTCGGCTATCAACTCCGGTCGCAATCTCTGTGTTGATGAGAATCTCTCCCGTGACTCCAACATAGGCAGATACTATTGTAGTCAAGCAAATCAATCATGTCAATCATAGTGGCATTCACTATTCATCACAAAATGCTACTTTTTATCTAAGTGCATATGGCTATCTATCCTAGTGACACTCACTGTTCATCACAAAGTGTTGCTCACATTTGCACTCCCTGTTCATCACAAAGTGCTCCTCACATTTGCACTCACTGTTCATCACAAAGTGCTGCTATTTTTAGTACTCCCTGTTCATCACAAAGTACTATATCTTGGTACTCACTGTTCATCACAAAGTGCCTTGATTTATCCTAGTCTTCCCTAGAGGACTTGCTTGAGTGTATCCTCTCAGCAGCTTATCCAATCGACAGCGTATGTTCATCACAGAACTGCCGATTTGACCTAGAAGACACAAATTCACATTTTTGGACACAAACGCGCTTTCCTGACATAAACGCGCTTAAAGACTGCACGCGCCTGAAAAACATAGATGTGCCTATGCTCTGCACAGACGTGCCTGGGCAACATAGACATGCCTTCTTGGCACAGACGCGCCTACACATCACAAATGCGACCGCATTTGGCACAGACGCGGTTTCCATCACAGACGCGCCTGGCACCAACGCAGACGCGCCTCGCGAGCATAGACGCGCCTGGCACCAACGCAGACGCACCTGGATGTTTTTTTTGACATTTTTTGGACCCTATTCTAAGCGCATTTATTGCCCTATCTACCATGCATAATGACAACAATAAATGCATCAAAGTACGAGGAGGTTTGGTGGTACTTACCGGCTCTACTGCCTCTGCTAGCCTCTGGAATCAGCGAACGCGGTCGAATCTGTGAACGAAGGCCATCGCTGCTGACTGCTTCTGCTCTATTTTCGCTCTGCATTCTGCTCTCGTGGATGTGTGGATGACAATGAGGATGTATTTTCCCTCGTGGTCTATCTTATAGACTGCCCTAGCCCTCGTTTCTCGAGTCAATCTTCTTTATCCCGTGACTTTGTCACTTTATCCGATTTATCCATTCTAGCCTTTCTTTCTTATCAAGAGATTGTCTACGATCTTTTCAGACATTTTCATCCAATCTCTCGAGGGGGCATATCATTTCCATCTTGGGGCAACTCTGTATCAGTTCATATTATCTTCTTTGAAACAACGTGACAAGCCGCATTGTCTCAAAGAGCGGCAAAATGTAGACACCCAAAATTGTCCAGTCTACTTAAATAAATATTTTATTTATTTAATTATCTAAGCCTAATTCTTCTATTAATTAAATAAATCTTTATTTATTTAATTCATTCATTCATCCTCTTCTAGCCTTATTTCTCATTTAAATAAATACATTTATTTATTTAAATTATCCTTTTCCTAGATTATATAAATATCTTATTTATTTAATTGATCCCACTTCTTCTATTAATTAAATAAATCTTTATTTATTTAATTAATTCATTAACCTTTTCTACATATGACACATGTCATTCATCTCTTAATTCATACACTACCTACCCCTCTTGTTATTTTATTATTTCTTTTACCTACCCTCTAATCATAGCCGACCTCCTTTTACACCTCTCAATCTTATCCCTCCATTTCATATTGTGTCTTCTATATAAGGAGATGCTTCCTTCATTATCAAACCCTAACTAATGAACTACTTGATAAATTGACTATACTACGATCCTACTTGCAACCACATTCCGTTCTTTGTTGAGCTCTTGTGCACATAAAATCTGAGAGCAAATATATCAAGCAAGATCAATGGAGATAGGAAGAATGGAGATCCAAACCCTATTGGACATGTGATGGTATAATATTTGTGATTTCATTTGATTTGCATTGTCTTAGGTAATCTTCATATGTTATGGTGGATCTTTGTTGTTGTTAGGCTAGGGTTTTTGTGGTTGAATTCATTTAGCCTTTCAATATCGTTATTATTGCTATCCATTTTCACCATATACAGGTTGTTATCATGTTTGGCATGTCTTTCGTGTGTGAGACTGATAAAATTAATTGGCCTTATGCCCTAAAAATATCAACAAACATTGTGTAATCATTGTTTGAATATATTTTGTTGCCAAAAACATTGTCAAGACAATTAGATTTTCTAAATAGTTCACAATTTTTCTAGGGAAATTCGCTTCTAAAACATTTTGCTACATAATTGCCATTTAAACCTATATAATTGTTCAATGAAACCATACCTTTGTCACATATAACTGCACAATTGTACTCTATACCTACATGTTTGTCACCCATTTTTGTACATCTGTCATCATAATCTATTAATTTATCATTCAAACACGTCATACTATCATTATGAGAAAATTGAGTCAAACTAATTGAACATACACAAATTACAAGACCTTAGGATCAACATTAACTAGTCTTTGACATTCCTATTGAGATAATTATAGTGCCATGGTTTCATAGATTTGAACATTGGATCTTCTCTAGATTAAATTAAAAATGGAGTAATACAAATTTGAGACAAATTTGCATATCAAAATTCTTTTCCACACATCTATTAGGGTTTCTTGTGTATTTGTCACATCTTCTTACACATTTGTTATAGGTTTTTTCACAAGTTCCACTAGTACTTGTGCAATTGTCATTAGTTCCTACATGATTGTCACATATTGCTACACAATTATCATGTGTTCTCGTGATATTGTCACATCTTAATACACTTATGTTTGACACTAGAAAACTTTGAAATTCTATCATTTGTTGTCAGAATTGTATATAGACAAACCAAAGACTACACTTGAAACTTATCACCATACCACAAATTCAATTTTTCATCCATTATGAAATGCACACACCACTTAGTCATCCTAAAAAAATAATCACAAACCACTAGAATTAGATCAAACTAGGTTTGTACAAACTTATCATTGATCCTCAAACAAAATATTATCAGCACTAAGTTATCTAGATCTTACATCCCTTACTTCTAATTTGTCCTTTTACCTGGAATTTTTCCTATCTCAAGTAGAAGGTCAAATTATCCCATCATCATTTGTGGATCTAGAGCATATTAGTGTTATTGTGAGGATCCAGTTATTACTGAGAAGGGGGGGGTGAATCAATAATAAGGATAAACTACAACTTTTCACCAATTTGCAAAATACTTCACAAAAAAATTCATCACCAGTACTGGTAGCTGATCAAACAATCAATTAATGCAAATTTACCAAAACATTACTAGTAGCAACTTAAGTGTTCATCATTAAGCAAATATAGTAAAGACATCAAATGAACAACTTAACAATCCATCCACAACATGAACACAAGGATTTTTCACATGGAAACCCAAATGGGAAAAACCACGGTGGGAATTGGTACCCACAAAATATGCACTCTTTTGGAATGCGCCCTATTAGGAGCCTAGCCTAGTTAGGAGCCTAGCCTGGTTAGGAGCTTTACAACAATGCCCGGTTAAGAGTAGACCCTGTTAGAAGTCACTCGGTCAAGGGATTTTACAACTTAGCTCTGTTAGGAGCTTTACCCTATTAGGAGTAACCTAGCTGAAGGATTTAAACCCAAATTAATGAGCCACCTGATGAAGGGATTTACAAGATTAGGCCTGTTAGGACCTACCTGGTTAAGGGATTTTAATGCTGCCACAACTGTTAGGAAACAACAGATAAATGATCTGGACTTAGCACTTCATAGCTTGCTATTGCAGATCCTTGTCAGCTCTAATCTGTTTCTCTTATGCAGACATCTCAATCTGGTTTGGCACACACACTTATCTGATCACCGACACACTCAACCTTCTCAAACTTGACGTAAATACATTTTACAAATAGGTCGGTTACAAACCCTAACCTACAATGAATCTACATTATAGATCATATCAGATCATTATAAATCATTACAAATCATTACAAAAACTTACAAGACAATTATAGCCGTTGAATGATCATAACTCATCACCGCACATCGATATGATAAGTTGTCAAACCCTTAACACATTCTGCTAAGAACTTCACTGCTTCCCAAGAAATTCGATCCTTGTACGTGCCAAAACAACATCTTATCTCTTCACATGGATTCTAACACATCATCATCAACTTATGAACATGAAAAGAATCACCGCCAAACCATAAAACATCATTGGTCAAAGATCTTGTTACCGGTTCTCAAACCCTAGCTAATTATACAACAGTCAATTACAAACATGACTTCCACTTCTTCAAACATGATGTGGTTCATGCCATAGACTCATTATGATGTCATAAGCACACATTCCAAACCGCAACACTTCACTCAAGACAGATCACTACCACAACCATCTCCTTCTCTGTTCCCACTTACCGGTTCACTGTCACTTGGCAGTTTTGCTTTCCAACTCAATTCAATTCAATCCATTACCATTTAGACTTAATTGACAGACTTAGATGACATACCAAGCATAAAAAACCATGGACAAATATGGTTGCCATCAATGAAAACACAAATAACTGATCATCAAGCATCATATCATAGTTATATCATCACCAACAGTCCATCAATATATCATCACCAACAATCCTTCAATATATCATCATCTCCATCAGTTATGCCAACATGCCAACAATTAGGAGCTTGGGCTACTCTTAAGTTGATATATTTACCCCTATATATTTTCTTGGGCCCATTAGTATAGTTTAAGTACAATACATCATAATTGCAATCTCATCATCATACAATCTATATTTTTATTTGAATATCATCATCCAACATCAAAACCAAATCCAAATCTTTGTCCGAGATATACTTAATCTCAGTACAAAACCTATAAACAAACGTAATGGATTGGTTTGACAAGGTTATGGAATTTAATGCATGTATGTCAAATCCCATTCATCAAACCATACCTCCAATCCAACCAACATCACTATCGTACCAACCTTATTTGCCTTGTGAGACCATGATATCACAAATAACCTATCAATCATACCAATCCAACTTACCCATGCCTCAAAATTATCCAACCTCTACATTTTCATGTTATCACCCTAATCACCATCATATACCTCGCAATTCACAAATGCCTTCTACTAACAAACCTCATCACCTAGCTGAAATGTGGAATAGAAATGAATCATGTGAATAACCAAGCATGTTCAACCATAAAAACCCTCAAACTCATAATTAAATCCAATCTACCAGTGAAGCATGTAAAAACAATAAATGAATCAAAACAAAGAATAATACCTTCACACATATGCTTTTTCTTATCTCCATTGTCTTCTTGAGCTCTTGTTGATGAATGATAATGATGTTGTTCTCAAATTTTGCACAAACACTTTAATAATATGATAGCACAAAAGCTTAAAGCTCGTGCTTCCTAAATTGTTGCAAGAAACCACATAATAATTTTGAGTACAGGAACAAAACTCTCACTTGCCACTTTCACTCAAATTGCACCCTACATCATATTCCTTGTTACACTGATTAGCCACTTAGTCCTTGCTCCCTCACTACTATGCTTACTTATTATGTTTCTACTCTTTCTCAATCTTCTTCCCTTGCTTATGAATGACTTGAAAACACATATATACCCTTCCTCAATTTACATATAATTTGTGTGTCTTAAGGAGGCACAAAACTTGAAATCACATAAAACATTATTTGACTAAAAACAATAACTTATAAATTCTAAAGGTAGGGAATCTTCATGCAATACATCACAAACTCCTCCAATAATTATCTCAACCTTCCAAAATATTCACTCTTGGCACAAACACAAAATAACTTGTTGTAAATCAAAATAGATCTATCTAGACACATAGTCAATCTATAAATGCTTGCTAATCTAAGTTACCAACTTTTGTTCAACCAACTGACCTCAATTGTCCATAGAAGATAAACAAGCTACTAATAGAACTAATACCACAATTGCAAGAGATACTTTCTTATTGTAGTGAAATTCGCTAACTTCTTCTACCACAATCAGTTGACCACAAAATTACACATATACAAATTGTTAAACTAAGCCATAATTTTCACTTTCTTAGATATGATACTATATTTCCACAATGCCCATGGATGCACTTAGATCAACGTGTGAAACCTTGCCTATGTAATATGAAACAAAAATACTCTAACATAAACTTAAAATGTGACATGGCAAGGTTAAAATTGAAGTCAATGTACCTATTTCATTCTTCCTACCACATTCCAGTGGATGAGGTAGAAAAAATGAGATAGGGCACACATTATTATTAATATTTTTTAATATGAATTAAACTTTGTTTCTTCATGAATTCGCCAAAATATCTAAACATTGCATATTTACGTAGAGTGGAAAATTCTATAGAGTTATAGTCGATTGTATCCCCCTTTAGACCTTTTGCCATTTGTAACTAGTAAAGTTGGCAAAGTCATCTACAACTTGTCAATCATGAAGCTAGTAGAGTCATCTACAACTCGATTTTAATTTCTTGAATTAAAACAAATAATAAAAATGCCTATTTGTAAGTTCTAGCTTGGGCCATATCACGACAATGGTGAAAAATGAGACAACAACTAGTGCTACATCACGATGATTAATAACGAGAAGGAATATCAAACATTCTTAAAATATAGTGATTATTGTAAATTCCATCTTCATTTTGTACGACAAATATAAAATACATACTATTTTGTATATTATGATATCTTATATACGTTATTTTATATGAAAAATAGCCACTTCTCTTTATATAAGACGGAAGAAATGAAACCAATAATAAAAAAAAAAACACACATATATATAAAAGCTAATTGAAATCAGAATCATAACATAAGAGAGGGTCTAAAGTTAATATGAATGTGGATACATCTTATGAGAATCTCCGTTTTGCTCGGCACTTCCAACCGTCCAAGAAATATAATATTGGGAACTTATAAAGATAGGCGTGCAGACGCAATCACTGTGATCCTTTCATCTCTCTTTGATTCTATGTATTGACTTGTCATTATATTAACTTCCATTCTACCACCCACTTCCGAAAATATTGAACTTATACACTGAGTATTCCGTGATTCAAGTTGGGTACGCAAAAAATGCATCGATTGTACAGCAAATTTGTTGCAAGTGGCATAAGGCACAGGAATACCAATCCATTTCGGTCCAGTTGCTGCCAATTTTCTACTTCTTTACTCCTCGATGAAACTCAAATACAGGTTTTTGCATTTGATTTCCAGCTGTAGTTCATATCTCTAACTGTTCTGTAGATTGTTTGTTTCCTTTATATTTTTTGGACCTAGACTGATATATTATTCAGATTAGGGAGCGGATACTTGTGAAAATATTATGTTAAAATTCATGAAACTTTAATTTTTCGGATACCACTTTAAAATAATCAGCAACATGAATGATGAACGGAGATTATATTCAGACCTTCTTGTATAAAGAACTCTAAAACTATTTCCTTTGAGGCCATGTAAAACACTGGGCAGTAGTAAAGGGATGTCTGTATGTACCTCAAGAATCCTAAAAATGTTAGTTGAATAGGAAAATGAAATGGGGATGAGGAGGCGGACAGGGACGGAGTGGCACAACCTGAAGAGGAGAGGGACAAAGGAGTGGGGATACATTTATGAATACTGCTCAGAAGCACGAGGTTGAAAAGACGTATATTATGAAAACAATTAACTAATAATTTGCCATTCTAGGTCGACACCAATTTCTAATTTAATTGATGATAGTTTTCCTTGAGTAGCTTAAATCTGAACCCTCATCCCTACTCAAATTGTAGTCACCTCGTCTATGCAACTGTGACGATCAGTAAGAGTTTGAATGTTCTGCAAAAGCTCATTTACACACCCTATTGTGCCAGAAATTCAAATGTTTCCGAATCTTCTTCCGAGCAAATTTGTCTCTGGCATCTAAGGCTCCGCACGGTGGTTCTTATTTTGCCAATGCTTGTTTGCTCTTTCTGCCCCTTTTCAATTTCTAACAATGGTCTAGTCTCAAGTTAAATATCATTTCTGTATATCAAAAACTTCCGTATGTTCCCAGTGGCCTCATATGCATTAGTGTTTAAAATTCTTTGCTTTTTAAGACTAACAATTTCACGGGACTTTGGTAACTCACCATCAAGGCAGTCAGTCTGAATTACAGCTGCCTGTCTTACTTCTTTCTTACTGGACAGTGTTGTATGGAGATAGATACAATATCTGATACAAATGCGCTATTGGAAATGGTAAACTTTAAAAAATGTGGCATCTTGTATATTGTATATCAAAAATAACAGGACATAACATAAAAACTATAGATATTGTTGTTTTCATATTTTGTTTTATATGACAGGTCTTTTTTTTAGTCCGCTTTGTATTTTGTTGGTGATAAAACGCATATGGCCCACACATTGCTCATATTCAGAGGAAGTATTAAGGGAAACAAAGAATAATGAAAAGAGCTAATCTGTTTCATGATTTGAAACTATGTAGAATGATTACAGTTTAATTAAAGATGAGTCCACTTAAAAATGAAGGCTCTCTAAGGAGCTATACAGAGTTTGTAATCCTTATTCCTTTATTAGTTCCAGAAGGTGGCTCAAAGGGAATCATCTACCTTGCTACTGCTTGTATAAGTATGATGCAAAAAACACTCACACAATAAAATCCAGAAGCATACACAGACAGTCGAATGGATTGTGGAAATCTACTAACATTGAATATAGTTTAATATCACATCCAATTTTTTACCTTATTTCATAGCATTCATTATACTCTAGATTAAATACATGCCTTTGGCTATGGTAAACTTGTTTCTATGGAGCAGAGAAGGGACCTTAACCATGTTGTTTGTTGATGCAGACAAGTCTAGATCATATAAGGTCTCCACCTTCACATTGAATCCTTTTAGGTTTCTCGTATGCCAGCTTTGCTAGGTTTCCCTTTGGAAGCATCATTAGAGTTTAGTTTCTGGAAGCTCATTTGAAAATTTTCAATGGTCCTTAATCATTGAGTACATACTTGCATTAATCCCTCTAGCAGGGTATATTTCATGGATGTTACTAATAATTTGATTTATTATTACTTCCCACTCGATTATAGTTGAAGTACTTGTGTATTTATATAATTTAGATAATTTTTTTTTGTATGGAGTGTTTTACCTTATTGAGACATTTTCTTCATAGCAAGAGTCACTGGTTTCATCAATGTGTTTTTATTTTTCATATTGGATGATTTTTATGATTAATTTTGATAAGGATAAAAGCCAAGGTTTTGAAAGGCCTCAGAACCTTGTACAAAAATGAAAAGATAGCAGCGTGACGGCACATATTAGAGACCAACTACAAACAGGCCTGCAAACTGAACCAGGGCACACAGAACCAGGAAAACATTCAGCATAAACCTCACTGACAGTCAATAAGCAATCATAACAAGATCAACAATAAGCAGGCCTGCGATCCAAACTAGGTCACACAGAACCAAGAAACAGTCAGCAGAGAACTAGCCGACAGTCGGGCTATAAGCATTTCCATCTAACTTTCGTTTGAAATTTAACTCTACTGTTTGAAACAGTTGTCCATTCATCCAGACAGTCATCTTCGTCTCCCTGCAAACCAAGGTGGAAAATATCCTGAGGGTACTCTAAAATGCATCTACTGGAATGCCTAAACATGGATCCCTCCTAGATCTTGAAAACCCATGGCACATGCCCTCCTTTACTCTTTTTTATGAACTTTAATTTGTGTCCTTCAGTAATTCTTTTATTGAGTAGCAGGCGATTCTCATGTCTCCCAATACTGGAAATCTTATCACTGTGGATAGAAGTATAGTTTCTGTCTACTAAAATCATACATAATGGATTGATTTTCTTCAAAATAGTCCAATAGATATTGTTTATTGTTTGTTAATATGACATGCATGTTAATGTATATCCTGATATGTTAAAATATTTTTTTGCAGTTCAAACAAAGTGTTGAGCAATTTGCACAAGAGAATATAGCTCCTCATGCTGCCAAGGTGGATGCTACTAATAGCTTTCCAAAGGTACATATTATATCTGTATGTCTAGTATTTGAATTAAATTGTTTAACCCATGCTTATGGCATTGTGTTTTTTTTCGTTCATGTGCAGGATATTAATTTATGGAAAGCTATGGGAGACTTCAACTTACATGGCATCACAGCCCCAGGTAAACTACTTTGATGCTCAGATTTTTGCAGTGCTTTTAGAGCTTCTTTTATTTGGGTGCCACCCTCAATTTAGTGTTTGTATTTGTATGTGCATTGCATTGTGTTCGATTGGCTTGATATTTGTGCTTTCAATTGTTTGTGTTTTATTGTTAGCCTTAGTCACCTTATCAGCTTCTAGGGTTCTATTCTACCCTAGTACATTTCTATTGTGCCTGAATGTACATTTGAGTCTGATTGACCTTCTTTGGTCAATCGTGGATATCAAAATAATCTCTTTCTTTCTATTGAAATTGAGGTCGATTTCGAGGTTGGTAAATGCAATTATTTTTTTATCAGGGAGTTTTTCCCTATATATTTAAAAAAGATGAGTACAGATTACTCTACTTTCTTTTAGCATGATATAATGAAATTTATGACTAAGGATATGGATACATTACCTATATATAGTCATCGGAGGATGTGGGTATGAGGTCCTTATGCTGGAGTTCCTTGATGAGACTGCAATTTACTTTTAGCAACGAAATGGTGCAGTTGGACATTGTTTTCTGCTTTGTATGCAAATTTAATGTTTGACGTAACATTTATGTATATGTCTGTTTGATGCCTTGAAACCCTTAGTGTTTTTCTATGGTGATGTTGATAGTAAATAGAAATCTTTTGGAAGGTCCTAATAAGGTGATTTTGCACTCTTATATATGTTGGTTTAACAGGAGAGACTAGAAGATTTTCTTGTCTAATTAGATGCTGATAGCTACAAGATCTATTTTGGAAGAGGAATTTTTTTTTTGTAATGATCTTTGATATATTAACGGTATTTTGCATAGAGGAATATGGAGGGCTTGGATTAGGGTACTCGTATCATTGCATGGCGATGGAAGAAATCAGTCGTGCTTCGGGGTCTGTTGGTCTTTCATATGGAGCGCATTCAAATCTATGTTTAAACCAAATAGTATGTATGGATGATTTGAATGCTCTGACTTGTTTCATCTTTTCACTGTTTTACCATTTTGTTTCAGTCTTATTATGCCTTAATTTTTTGCTGGATGATGTGTAGGTAAGGCATGGTACCGCTGCACAGAAGGAGAAGTACTTGCCAAAGGTTTGCTTATGTCTTGTCTCAGTAAACATCAAATCAGTAGTTGTCTTTAGGACATTTATGTATTCCATTCATTATGGATTACATTCACAAATGGAAACAACCATAGAAGAGCTCTCATTGACCAAATTTAATGGAAAACCCTACGGAAAATTCAAGTTAACTTACATACTAATGTCATTCAAGGCAACATGATGAATACAAAAGATGAAGCTGTTGTTACTGTATCGAGTAATCATTGGCCGTTTGTTTAAGATCTTCATTTTTTATTTAGAGTATTAAGTTAAGAAGGTCAAATTACATTGTGTGAACTAAATCTTTGCTAACAGAATTTGCAATTAAATTCACAAGAATAGAGATTCTTCTAGGAATCAAATCATGGCAAAATGATCAAAGCTTGTTATTCTACTACTAGCTTGCAAGCCAATTTACCTTTTTTTGAGAAACTGCAGAAGCTAGTTCCATTTGTAATATCAGATGTATACATTGTTAACCTCAAAACTACTGCAGTGTTCTGAACACAATTCCATGTTTTCTTATTTGAAAAATTAAGTTAGTCAGCTTATTTAAACAGTATGGTTGTCAGCTTTTACATCTGTGATGCTGACTATGCACATTTCTCTATTCATTTGTATCTGTTTTTGGTAATTTATTATCTTGTAAGAGTGTTTTTCTTCCAATATGCATTTACAGTTGTGACATTGCCCATGTTGTGTCGTTCCTGAAAAATTTAAAATGAGAGTTTCAATTTTAAGGAGTTCCTTAGAAGATGTTATTGTTTATCTTCAGCTATATCATGCAGAAATGCCATTTGACAGGGAATGATGATGATTTTGGTACCCCTAGGAGAAAGTAAATACTGTTTTCATGTAATGATTTTTGAAATGCATCCTTGACCTGTTATGTACTTCATTTTATAGGGCTTGATGGTGTCAAAGATGCCACATATCTTGTTGTACAAATTCATACTATAAATCATTCGCACAAGCTAATGAAATGTATCATTTTTGATTGCCTATTTCCTGGAACAGATTGATGCATGGGCCATCTTCTGCTATGCTTTAAGAGAGAAGAGATTGAAGCTTTCTTGTAAAGTTTTTATTATATATTACTGATTTTGACTCATAATATTGTGTATATTCTAGCCACTGCTTTACATATGAGCTTGTTTTCTTTCTGTCTGTATGGGACAATTAAATTATTAAACATGTATGTGTTAATTTGTTGACAAGAGCATGCAACTATTACATAAAGTGGACGTCTGTAGCATCTGTATGCTCTTTTGACTTTTGAATTTGAATTATATAGAGGGTTTAATTGGAAAGGTTACATATATAGATCTTGGATTCTACTTTTTATTTCACTTTTGGTAAAGTCAAAAGCATTTAAATGGAAGTTAACTTCACTGCATGGTATATCTTCTATTTTCTTCCATGTTTTCAGATTCTGTGCGTATGTTTGACCAGATATGTCCTTTGAGTTGATTCATGTGATTTTTCTTTTTCTTGTTTTCAGAGTGCTATGTTACTCTATTTAAAGCTGTCTATGAAATGTATTAAAATTTTCAATACATTGTAGTTGTGTAATGCTATTATTCATTCCTTCTTGTTTCACAAGCTTATGAACATTTCGACGTACTTGTTTGTTTTTGAAGCTAATCAGTGGGGAGCATGTTGGCGCATTGGCAATGAGTGAGCCAAATTGTGAGTTGAGTACAATTTCTAGAATTTTGAATTACACTAAATTTTACCTCGTTATGCATTACAAAATGCAAGTTTATTGCCCAGGAAGCTGACATAGATTCATTTTCAGCTGGTTCTGATGTTGTCAGCATGAAATGTAAGGCTGATTGTGTAAATGGTGGTTATCGAATTAATGGAAACAAAATGTGGTGTACAAATGGACCGGTGGCACAGACTTTGGTATATTATAACTTTTACACAAGCTTTGTTCCCATATGTTTGTATTTTGGGACAAAAACATTACCCATTTTCATGAAATTTATAGATTGTCAAATCTGAAACTATTTACAGATGATATTTTTGGTACTATGCCATAAAAGCTTTCTAGAAGACGAGTTGTTCTTCAAGATAGCTTAGAAAAATATAAAATTGATTTACTTTAGGAATTTTTGTGTATTTTCACACTGCTTATGGTACTTATTTGGGATAATTTGACATGTCATATGTGTTACAGATACTTACTAATCATTAAAATGATGAATAAACTGTGAGGATACATCCTTAGAAACCTATACAAAATTAGCTTCATGAATTGGGACCCGACACAACCATCAGTTGCTAACTTGATATGCATATTCTTGATATGCATATTAAAATCTAAAGTTAGAAGAGAATAGGAACAGGGCCACTGGCGATGCAGAGAGAAAAGTGAAATAGATGATGAATAAACTGTCTATGGATGAGTTTTATGACTACTGGAGAAAACAAAGTATGATTAGATGCAAAAAGTGTTTATTAATCTCTTCTTTAGTGCAAAATCAGTCATCTATGATGTTGACGATGTTGAAGTGAATCAGATTTATCTATAGGTAATTTTAAATTATAATTATGAAGATCACACAATATTCTGAATAATATAACAGGTTATAGTATTGCAGATCGCTGCTGTATGCTATCACAACAATATTGACTGCTATCTGTTGTCACAATAATATCGACTGCTATCAGTCTTTCCTCACGATACCGACTGCACTTGTTATCAACAACTTCGTATTTAATCTGAGTTGTTGCAGATTACAGTGTAAACCGTAATTCAGATACAAGTATTATCACCTCCACGGCTGTACATAATTCACATACAAGTATTATCACCTCCACGGCCGTCTCTATTTTCAACTGTGATGGAAAGTTGATCTGCAATGTATATATCATCTGATCTCTGCTTCTATCGATGACATATCATTAATACACAATGGTCGATCCACAAAGGAGTCACGACTCCTTGTGGAACCAACATGATTCCTCAAGGAGTTGTGACTCCTATGTGGAGTCACGCCGTCAGCCATCAACTAATGCTTAATCCACGATAATCTCGTCAGGTTCTTATAACACATGATCGGTCAACCAAACGGATAGTGAAATATGACCATTTACAATAATTGGAAATGTCAAAAATGAAATTATATAATTAATATTATGAATAATTAGTAACACAAGGTTGTTACTAATTATTCATAATATTGATTATAATATTAATCATAATATTAACCGATCAATAAATAAATAGTTACATAGATAAATATCTATCTATATGTGATCAGAATAATAAGGATAGATTTACGAATAAATACAAGACAAATGCCTAAGGCCGTAAGGCCAATTAGACATTTTCTTCATCTGATCGATGCTATCTATTTTAACATTCCCTCTTAGCAAGGGAGGATAATCTTCTATCCTACAACACCTTATTATGATCACAATAGATTCATCTAGAAGAGAGAGAAATATCACCTCACTGTGAACACAATAGCTTCATATATTGTGTGAGAGAAAGATATCACCTCATTGTGATATCAGGAGTTATGGCATATCCATAGATGTCACGTCACATGATGTCCACCATAAATCTTTTAATGTAATATCCACCATTATGGCTTGTCCACGGATATCATGTCATGATATCCCCCATCATGGTATAACTAAAGATATTACTTCATGGCATGTCCACGGATTTCACGTCACATGAAAATCCACCATGAGTATCTCTTTATGTAATATCCACCATTATGGCTTATCCATGGATACCACGTCTCATGATATCCACCATTATGCCATATCCATAGATATTACTGCAGAGATATAAACCATTATGACATGTCCATAGATATCACGTCCCATGATATCCATCATAATGGTATGATCAATCAATATCGTAAGATCGTCACCTTATGATAATAATTAGATGTACAAGTGTTCATTATTGAGAGATCGTCACCTCACAATAATGTTCACAGGGGCTCACCAAGCACTGAACCAATGTTGTCATAAAGTCACACACATGACATTAATCATGAACCATATCAGATTAATAAGTTGCATTAATAAGAGTTTACACTTTAAACATCTTATAATAAGAAAGAATACATTAGTATAACAAACAATACAACCAAATCAATGATGCTGAGACTCAATCTCAGCTAGGGCTACATTTTACACCATACCAAGCTTATCTCGAAAGTACACAAACTTTATTCTGGAGAGAGGCTTGGTGAGAATGTTTGCCGTCAATTCATTAGTACTAATGTTTCTTAATTGAATAACATACCTTTCCACTTGACCTCCACATGCTTTGACCTTTCATGAAATACAAGGTTGGAGTCTGCATCACTCTTGGTGTATTCCAAGCTCATCAAGTATTCATCTATCCAAAAATATCATGACTTAGGAGTCAGCATAAAGGCCCTTTCAGTCTACATGGGACTCCATCCCATGAATCATAATCTTTTGACTGATCACTAAAGGAATCATCTCGACATAGTCCACTCCGAATCAATATGACCAAGATTCTCGGATATCAATTGAAGCATATCTTCTTAGTTTCTCCCTCTGTCACGGAAGCATCCCCTGCTCACATGGACCAATAATAGAAGATGTCTTGCTTCAAGAGACTCTCATTTTCTAGTATGATCCTCATATGTCTGAAAGTGCAAGATCCAAAATCACAATGGAACTATAGTCATAAGATCGAGCCCTAGACAGGAATATGACCGTCCTGAGATTTAGAACAAAATCCCCTAGCAGTATGCTCCCTCTCACTTGGAGAGCCCTCTTGTCTCAACTTTGCTTTGTAACCCTAGATATCATCATCCCTTGTACAAATGTCTCAATAATTACCTCCAATGGACTAATGCACTTTAGTAGGTAAATATAAAAAATGGAAATGTAAAATCTTAGATTCTCTACTGAAAACACAATAGCCTGAAAAACCAACAGCCTGTGGTTCTAAAGATGTCTTGTATGTAAGGGACAAGTTTCTCATAGTAAATAAGATATCCAGCTGCAACTTGTCGTAAACAGTCATCTGTTGACAATGTTGATTCACAAAAGAAATGCATAATGTAATTGCATGAAATAATAACTAGATATGGAATTCGTGTACATTATTCAATCATAAAAGTGCACCATTTGATTCCTCATCTTTCTTTCTTTTGGAGTGTCCTTTCTTACCCTTCTTCTTTGAGGAGTGTGCGGCAAGAACGTGAATATCTTCATTTATAGAGCTTTGGCCAATGCCTCTTATTGCCAATCTAGACTCTTCTTGAATGCAATTTTGCTTTAATCGATCAAACTTAGGATGTTTTGATCTTGCACTTATCCCTTGAATAAATGCCTCCCATGAGGAGGGGAGACCATTTAGTGCCTGCATGGTTAACTCTTTGCTCTCTATTGTGTGACCTATAGTAGAGAGTTGATATTTCAATTCAGTAATCCTCATGAAGTATGAGGTGATGAATTCGCCTTTTGTCATTTTGACATGATGGAGTTGTTGCTTAAGAGCAAGAGCTCGGCTTGTGTTGTTTATTTCATACATGTTCTCTAATGATTTGAACATGCCATAGGTAGTCTCCATCTTGGAGATAAGTGGCACAATATGATCTTTCACTGAGTCAACTAACATCTTCATGGCTTTATTGTTCTTTCTCATCCATTGAAGCTTTTCATCTTCTTCTTCTGGTTCCGGTATGGCTTTCTTCACAAATCCATCTAATTCGTTTTCACTTAAGGCAAGCATGATCCTAAACTTCCAAGATACAAAGTTGGAAGCCCCTTCAAGTCGATCCTCAAATCTAACACCATTCACCATTTTGAAGCGAAGAAGGGAGTTGAAGAATTCGAGAATATACAGAGCGTAGTCTCACCTACATAAATATGATCTGATCTTTTTCTTATGCTGGCTCTGATACCATGTTGAAGTGAATCGGATTTATCTATAGGTAATTTTAAATTATAATTATGAAGATCACATAATATTCTGAATAATATAACAGCTTATAGCATTGCAGATCACTGCTGTATGCTATCACAACAATATTGACTGCTATCTGTTGTCACAATAATATCAACTGCTATCAGTTTTTCCTCACGATACCGACTGCACTTGTTATCAACAACTTCGTATTTAATCTGAGTTGTTGCAGATTACAGTGTAAACCGTAATTCAGATACACGTATTATCACCTACACGGCTGTACGTAATTCACATACAAGTATTATCACCTCCACGGCTGTCTCTATTTTCAACTGTGATGGAAAGTCGATCTGCAATGTATATATCATCTGACCTCTGCTTCTATCGACGACATATCATTTATGCACAATGGTCGATCCACAAAGGATTCCCCACAAAGTAGTCACGACTCCTTGTGGAACCGACATGATTCTTCAAGGAGTTGTGACTCCTATGTGGAGTCACGCCGTCAGCCATCAACTAATGCTTAACCCATGATAATCTCGTCGGGTTCTTATAACACATGATCGGTCCACCAAACGGATAGTGAAATATGACCATTTACAATAATCGGAAATGTCAAAAATGAAATTATATAATTAATATAATGAATAATTAGTAACACAAGGTTGTTACTAATTATTCATAATAGTGATTATAATATTAATCATAATATTAGCCGATCAATAAATAAATAGTTACATAGATAAATATCTATCTATGTGATCAGAATAATAAGGATAGATTTACGAATAAATACAAGACAAATGTCTAAGGCCGTAAGGCCAATTAGACATTTGGTTCATCTGACCGATGCTATCTATTTTAATAGACGACATTGAAAGAACATTTTCTTTCTTTGTGAAGGTATATTACTTGCAAGTGCTTCAATATAGCATAGCATAGATTGCTGGAGTTCTTGCCCAGGTTAAAATTGACTACCTAAATTTACAAACTTGATACTTTCTTCTGCTCCAAAACTTGAAGATCACAATGGCAATCTGTTGTGACCATTTCACACATCGCCCCATTAAAATGGGGACCCCCTCTTTTTCGCTTTTGTTTTGCCTGTTCTTCTCTCTGCTTTTAGGGTTTTGAGTGAGTGAGTGGTCTGTCTGGGCTAGGACTAAGCCTTAGGGGTTTCTTTTGGACATTATTCAAGTTGAGTCCAGTCAAATTTTGAAAGTCATTAAGCATCCTTTTGAGGGTTGAGATTATTGAAATAAGGTAAGTCTGTCAAGGAGTCAGATAGGTCCCAGGTTAGGTCTAGTCAGGGTTTTTTGAGGTAAAATCCAAAATTTTGTCTAAGTGTTAGCATTTTAAAGGTGAAATTGTGTATTCTTGCCTATGTAAATTTTGATCAAATTTTGGAGGCAAGATGATGCCTGAAACAGAGAAATCGCCCCTGTCCCTCGCTGGAGGCCCAGGGCGAAATTTATTCTATGTACAATTTCTTGTTTTTGCGAGGGCTTGCTAATTGATTCCTGGCCTTGAAAATGACCTAACTATGCTTTGTGAAATGTTTGGAGACTTAAATTTTGAATATTTTAGCCAGAAGAGACAAAATCACTCCTGTCCCTCTCTCAGGGACCGGGGTGAAAATGTTATTTTATGCATATTTGTCACTGACTTTTCTATTTTGTTTTGTGCAGGGTCTCCAGGAAAGATAATTGGACGTGACTTGATGCTTTTGAAGATTTTGAAGGCATGAAAATAATGAATTTTGAAGGATTAAGAGAAATTCGCTCCTGTCCTTCACTTAAGGACTAGGGCGAAAGGACCTAGCAGAGTCATTCCTGACCTTGTTTGGTCAAATTGAAACATCAAAGGCATGGTGGACGGTGAAATGAACGTAATAGAGCATCCAGATTTGATTAAAGACAATGAAATGATGAAGTTTTTGCCTAGAAGGTCAAAAGCGCCCCTGTCCCTCTCCAAGGGACTAGGGTGAAATTCTTTATATGCACAATTTTAGACCTTTCTTGGACATTAACTCTTATTCATAGCGTCAAGTAAGATGAAATTTTCCCTAGCAAAGGAATTTCGAGGTGAAGGGTGAGGCAATTTGATCATGGTGACAAAAAACGCTCTTGTCCCTCACTGAAGGACCAGAGCTTGAATTTCAAATTTGCACTATTTTTGCAAGATTAAAGTGATTTCACGATTTGAAGAGGTCAAGGGAAGCATGTTTTGTCCATTGAATATAATTTAAGTGGTCCACAACGGAGTAAATCAACCCAAATGACAATAGGCGCTCCTGTCCCTCATTGAAGGACCATGGCGTTTTTTCAAGTTTCTCCTCTTTGTTTGAGATTTTATGGCAAAACTTGACTTGGATGGGAAGGACGAATGATGTTTTATGCCTTAGACGCGATTGAAGGTTTAAAAGACAAGGAAATATACCATGAAGTAAAAAGGCGCTCCTGTCCCTCTCCAAGGGTCCAGAGCGATTTTCTAAAAAGTGTAAATTTCTTGCAAAGACAAGGCAAGTGTTATGATCGAAATGAATGGAAGAAGACATGATTAGCCCATTGAAGATAATTTGGAAGGCTAGTAAAGGACAGACAAACTTGAATTTACAAAAGGTGCTCCTGTCCCTCTCCAACGGACCAGGGTGAAAAACATATTATCTAGCTTTTCTCTCCAAATTTGGACAAGTCTAGGCCAAGGCGCAAGTTTGAAATAATGTTTAAAATGCTTCGAGGTGGAATTGAGATGCAAGAGTTGCAAATTTTGATGACAATTGGCAAAAGCGCTCTTGTCCCTCACCAAGGGACCAGGGCGAAATTTCCAAATATGCCCATTTACCTTACATTTTGAAATGCTATTTCTGTTTCCAGGACTCAAGGAGTGGGGAATGATGTTCTATGCCTTGAGGGTAATTTGAAGTTGATGTGATCAAGAATTTGTGCCATGGACTCAAAAGCGCTCCTGTCCCTCACTGAAGGACCAGGGCGGTTTTTATGAAATCAACAATTTCCCTCCGAGATTATGCTAAGGCAAGGTTGTGCGAAGATGGGAAGGATCTTCTAAAGCATGGTGAACAAAGATTTGACTTCAAAATTTGAGAATCCTAGCCTAAAATACAAAAAGCGCTCCTGTCCTTCACTGGAGGACCAGGTTGAAAATCTTGGGAGAACTTATTTTGCCTTTCAAGAACAATTTAAGCATGCATGGAACAAGTGAAGGAGATCATCACTTACCCTGCCTTGAGAGTTGGCAATTAAAAGATGAAGGATCAAGGACAAAAGTGAAAAGGCGCTCCTGTCCCTCACCTAGGGTCTAGGGCGAAAAGCCTTAAAGGCACATTCCTTCTAGAGATCAAGTGAATTAAACTCAAGACTCCAATCAAAAATGCCATTTTAAAATGCCTAGATGAAGTTTTGAACGTGAAAATAAAGAATACAAGGCTTAAATTGCAAGTTTGCTCCTGTCCCTCTCCAAGGGACCAAGGCGAGGTTATTGGCATTCATTATTTTTACCTTATTTCAACGTTGATATCCTCTAAAATCACCAAAATTACCAACTTCGAAATTTTGAAAAAAAAAAAAAATTAAATTGGCATTTAATAAAAGACGCATGGGCATTTAATAAATTGATTTTGAGCCTTAGAAAATCGAATTCCTATTAGAAAGGCATTTAAAATTAATTTTTATTAACTAAAAATTAAAAGATGGAGCGCTTGGAGGTTTATTTTCATTCACTTTATCAAGTCGGCCTCTCCTTTTTTTGCAATTTTATTTATTTTTAGGCTTATTTTGTCAAGTCGGCCTATGGGGGGGTGAAGTGGTGAGCGCCCTATATAATAGGGGTGTTTTGAGCAATTTTAATCAATCATTCACTCATTACTTTAAGTGCGAATTTGGAGATCAAGAAGAAGGTGCGAAAGCTGGTCTAGTTGGAGCGAATTTGTCCTCAAGTGTTGAAGACTAGAGATGGTGGAGTTGATGCTTGTGAAGACTAAAGGAGGCGCATTTTGCTAAAGGAAGGACTCCGATCTACATTTTGCCTAGCCAAAATTCACCTTATTTTTGCATCATTTTTTAGAATTAATTCTCAAGTGGAGGTATGGCGAGATCATCCTAGTCCCAATGTTGAAGTTTTGAATTTTGAACTTTAAGTTTTTGAAAATTGCGTAGTTAATTAGGAAATGATAACTCAAGATTTATCATGAAGTTTCCTAATTAATATCTTTTGTCTTCCTTTTGAATTTTCATTGCTACTCGCTTCAAAATAGGTTACTCATTATGAAATATTGTGTAGGTGTCAAGATGGCGACTCCAAAGGCAGGAGCATCTACTAGTCGTCCAGCTCTCATGAAGGAAGATCAGAGGAATGAAGAATTAGAGACCAAGATTGTGTCCAAGTGGAGCAATATTGGAGATACCAACTTGGGAAACTTCAGTGTGAAGAAGTTTCGAGAGGTCCCTTACATTGGAAAGCCATCACCTATCGCAAAGAAAATAATTGAAAGTGGCATCATCAAGGCGGCCGGTTTCCCTCCAGTGGTCCAGTGTCATGAGCTGATGATCGAGTGTGCCCGCCATTATGACCCACAATCAAGATCAATCGTATCCAAGGAAGGGAACACTTTGGCTTACCTTTCAGAGGAGGCTATAAGTGAAGCTCTCCATCTCCCAGAACATAAAGATATGATTTACAAAAGCCTAGATAGAAGGAGCCAGGTTGATGTATGAAGATGATCCAGACACTTGCTTGAGCATCATCAATAAGAATTGGTTACTCAAAAGTCGTCCTCGCCTGAGCAAGATTCCCAATACACCACATAGGATCGACTTTCAGGAGGAATACAGAGATTTGATAACTTTGCTCAATCGAGTTACAGGGGCTCCTCAAGCCTTCTATTTTGAGAAGTGGATGTTCTACTTCATCCAAGTGATAGTTCAAGGAAAAGGAACGATTCATTGGGCTAGAATTATTAGCCATTGCTTGGACGTGCAGTTGAGAAGACTAAAGCCTACCAAGTCATTCCACATGAGCTCATACGTCATATATACCTTGATCAGGAGTTTTGAATATGCAGGACTACCTCACAGAGGAGTGATCGGAAGAGGACCCGAAGAGGTGAGAGTTTGTGACTCTTATGTTCATTTGCATCATCCACCTGGAAGTGACTACAAGTTAGTCAATGATACCTTCACGATGAACATCACTAGGATATTGCAAGGCGGGATTCACAATCGACTATCTCTGGATGCACAAGAGCTTGTAAAGAGGTATGGTGCTTGGTTCATCCAGTTTCTAAAGTTTACATATATCAGAGTTCATGGGTGTCCTTCACCTCCCTACATGTTGCCGAGGTATCCGACAGACAGGATAGTGCTACTCGAGGTGACTAGGCAGTTGGCAGACTATGCGAAGGCATTCAGACACAGGCATAGAAATGGAATTCCCGTGCCCATCATATTGGGGAATTCAGTTGAGGTATGTCCTAATGCTCAAGCCTTGGATGATGCAGAGAGGGAATTGGCTTTATATTCATTCACATTCTTTGCCTTAAGGGAGAATTTTGATCCTTATGGGTATATAGAAGAGACATATGGTAGGAAGTACAAGCACGAATTTCAGGTAGAGGACTTTTGGATGAATCTCTCAAGTGATTTAGAAGTGAAAAGAAAGATGCATTCCAGATTACCTTTAGATTTCATTAGGAAATGCAAAGTTTACAGAGTAGTCGATCAAGCTCAGGACAGTGGCAGACATCTCCAGTTGTCCTATGACAGAGAGGACAAGGCAGTGAAGATAGATTGGAACGAGCCTGAGATCTCAGACTTGAGAGCTTTGATGGCCCCAGTTTTGTCATGTACTCGCAGATGGGTGGGTGTACAACATCAAAAGTTAAGAGAACAGAACGTACCAATGACTTTTACTTTGGAGGAAAGACCAGAGGAAGGAGGAGCAAGCGCAAGTGAAGACAATTCTCATCCTAGAGGCGCGAAGAGGAAAGAAAGACCTGAGAAAAGGGAACCCTCCAAGTAGAAGCAAGGGGCCAATCGAGATCGCTCATCAGGTACATCATCTCGACATGAGAAAAGGACAAGTCAAGTTGAAGGACAAGAGATGACGATGCCTGAGGTGGATGAATCTATGGAGTCAATAGTACAAAATGATAAACTTGAAAAGGGGAAGGCACCTCAGCATTCATCAAGTCAATCCCCCCAAGTCAATGAGCTACATGAAGAGAAGAATGATGATGAAGTGACATCTCCTCTCTGGGAAGATGAACCATTACCTAAAGAAATACAAGTTAGAGAGACGAGATTTGCCATTCCAGATTGGTTGAAGGAGAGACTGACAAGGGTGATTGTGATTGAGGATGAAGATAATGTAATTGACTTAGAGAGCCTTGTAGGAAATTCTCAGGAAGTAACGGAGAAGAAGAAGGCCACCAAGATGTCGAAAGTGATAAGAGATGAGACAGGGTCTAGGAAGTTGCAGATAGCTACACCGACAGTGGACAAGTATGAAGGTGAAATCCTTGCAGAAGAGTACGATGTAGAAACATTTGAGCTTGGTCCACTCACTGCTGAGCAGGCACTGGATGAGGCAACCGATTCATTTGAAGTACTTAAAGACAAGCTTAAGGAAGAAATGGAAAAGAATAGAAAGCTTGAGAGAGAGGTCGGTGCTTGGAGAGGCTACTTTAGCCATCTCAATCAGCCCTTGGGACGTCAGGGTCCAGCAGTGTCTCTTGTGCAAGCACTTCCCCTTGAATCAGTTGGCGAGGCAGAGAGAGTCAAGAGCTTGGTTCAGCTTATGAGCTCTTGGATTGACAAATCCCACACAGTTGCCGTTGAATTTGCAACAAGATTGATGCAGACAATCCACCGAGCTATCCAGGTCCTTGAGATCGTCCACAACCTAATGATAACAGTAGCCGCTTTCGCTCACACTAGAGATGTTATCATTCCTGTTCTGCAAGTAATCAGGCAAACACCAAGGAAGATCCTAGCACAAGAAAAGATAATGGATGGAGGAGCTCATAATTTACTTCAGTGGTCAACTCTACTTCAGATGAAGGATATTCTTTTCGAGGACATCAGCACCAAATGCAATCAAGTTGAAGGCGTCATCCATCCAATTCAGGATAAGGTGTTTGAGGTGTTATGTACCATTCTTGGCAGGAGGATCGAAGTTGAGACCGATGTGGACCTTCAAGAGTTGGAAGAGAGAGTCAAGGTCATCTTTTGCAAAGATGAGAATGTCATCACAAATGGGCAACGGGATCAAATGTTCGCTACTATGCTCCTGATTGAGAAGATCAAAGAGCTCGAACCTGGATGGGATACGGCTCTCCTCAAGGCCTTTGATCAGGTTATCCACTTGGAGGAACGAATGAGGAATCTTCCCGAGATTCCTATTGCTGAGATTGAGGGAATTGTGTCCAGATTCATTGCATATGCTAAGAAGGAACATTGGAAAGGGAATAAGGTTCTAGAAGAGAGGTTGTTGTAGATGATGTGGCACCTTAATTATCATTGGTCTATGTTCCCTCGATTTTTGTGCCAATTAAATATTTGGCTATGCATTTAATAATGTTCAACTAAAAAGGGAACTTTTTGTAACAAACCCTAATTAGGGTTTAGGTGTCAGAATCTCAGCCGTTGATCTTCTTTTGATCTAGGCCGTTCATTGTAATTGAGGATGCTATATATACCCTCACTCATTTTCATTTTGTCATTAGATATTAGAGATTGGATAGTTAGAAATTAGAAGATTAGAGCTTTTGGAGAGAAGAAAGTTATTTTGTAGCAAGATTGAGCATTGAAGAAAGAATTTCAAGCAATTGTTGTCTATTTTGGCTTTGTGATCAATAAAATATTGAAGTTATGGTGTTTTGTTGCAATTCTTGTGGCTATCTTCATGGTTGTTTACTTTCTTGAATCATTCTCAGTCGAAGTAGTATTTAAGTTTGAAGGACTAAGTGTTAGGCTTGATCTTTGGTGGGATTCATGTTCCAAACCACTAGCTTCTTACTGATTGTAAGGACGCCTTGTGTGGTCAACTGGAGATATCCATATTGCTTGAACCTTCAATCATTGTTGAACTATTGATATGTACCTTCATGGTAGTGTCTATAATTCTTGATGAATTGAAAAAATCACTAATCACCTTAGAAGATCGCATCAGTTCTAGTAGAGTTGTAATTCCTTGGCAATACTGAAACTGGTAGAATCTTACCAAGTCTAGCCTACGTTGAGTCATCCTTAGGGTTAGATTAGAATTCATCCCTTGTTAACCCTATCTTTTGATCTTTTTTGAGAACTTGTTAGTTTTAGGAAAATTCTGTTCCTGCAATTCGAAAACGTAAGGCCCCTTGAAGAAACGACATTCACAACGACCACTGGTGCTTATCCACACGTAGAGACCCTACAACGAAGAACATTGAAGTCACCCTGATTGATCCTTTCTCGCGATATCTTCAGCATTTAGAGACTTTATTCAAGAGAGGATAAGGTACCCTTGGGTATTTTATTCTGTGTTTGATAGTGTACAAAATACACGTCAACACAATCCCAATCCAAACATTGAGAATCGTCCCATAAACAACTAAATGCATACGATCCTGTTCCATATGTTTGAAAGAACAAATGGCGAAGAAATATGATAAAGAGACATGGATCAGGGTTTACCATTGGAAACATTAACTTCAAAAAATTTGTCAAATTGGCAGTTTTCTCTTTGTAACAGTTGCATTTTGTTTTCTTTGATGGGACTTGTATATGCAAGTATCATATTAATTAAAAGTAATGTCCTATACCCTTAGATGTATAAATAATTGAGTATATGTATTTTTTTATAATTACCAAATTTCGTTATATTTGTATTAGGGTATCTTGAAAATTTTCCGTATTCAACCAATAACACAAATGGGCAATTGAAAAATAAGCTCAAAATGAGCAATATTTATAAAGTTTCAATGCCTATTTAGGGTTCAGAATGATGTTTTAAGTGATTGTCACATGTGCAGGTTTGATAGTTGTGAGGCCTGCAATTAAAAATTCATAGACATGTTAAAGGTGCCGTTGTCTTGGACTCTCAAATTTGGACCAGACCTTGGTGAGTCTTAACACAACAATTTGGATATTTCAGCCACAAAGCCCTTTCGAGACTTGCAAGTCTTGAGATTAGATTCATGAGGCATATAAGTACAAATCCATAGGCTCAGCAAGGGTGACTCGGACTTAGACTTTCAAGTTTGAGTGAGTCCCTAGTGAGTCTTAATACCATGGTTTGAAAATCAAATAATATATCAATCACATAGTCCTCTTGTTGCATGATGGGATATAAGTCCACCACATTCGTATTGCAAGCTTAGATTGAACAGGGTCCTTTACAAGCTTGATTAAGAAAATTCACACATCTTGGAGGCTACTATATCCAAATTGATGGACATGTAGATGTCAAAGTTGGTTCCAGAAGCCAAGTTAAATGTGTTCCATAATCATTGTCAAGTCACCAGAATCACTTCCAAAAGAGTTGGCAGAGAATGAGTTTGTGAGATTTGTGGTATTGCTAGAAATTTCAATAGTTTAACAATGCAAAGCATGCAAAACTTAAGGTTGGCAGTTATTAAGGCTGATTACTTATACACAACTTTAGGAGGCTATGCATTGCGGAGGATAAGCTTTTAATTGGAAGAATTGTTAGTGTTTTTAAATTTTTAATTCACATCTTTTAGTGCGACGTAAAATGGAACATATTTGTTATAGAACCACTCTTTTATTTAGAAGGGGAGGCACCCTATAAACAAAATAAAACTCAAAACTCTGGTTAGGACAATTATTCACAATGTTTTTTTGGGGTGGTTTATGCTCATGTTGAATATAAATAAATGTGTTTTTTATTCTCTTGGGCAAAAGACAAACACTTTTCAACTCAAGGGAAAATAGTTTTGTATTTTTTAGTGAAAATAAATCCTATGACTACACACATATGTTGCTAAGGTAAAGTCAAAGATTGAATAGTTTAAGTACACAAAGTGAGATAAGTTTAAAGAGAAGGACACAAACACTTTGGTAAATTAGATTAGGGGTTGGTACAAAGCCACAATCTCAATTTCAACCAAACTTGCAGTACAAAGCTTATAAACTTGTTGTAAAAAAATTAATCTACTTCAACACACATAACAAGCAATTCAAAACCTTAGAATTGCAATTTAGAGGCAATGTAGACATAATTAATTGTATTGAATTGATGACAAATTCTAAATTAACAATAACATATATTGACAATTTTAGCAAGTAGACATGGAAATTAACTAAGTGTAATTTATAATGTTCACACAGATAATGCTTGTAAATAAATAAAATGATGACCACTACTTCTACTTTAGGAATTGACTACTTGAGTGCAACACAAGTTTTCATATTAACATGGAAATTACCATTAGAAAACTAAGTAAAAATCATAATGTTTACACAAATAATGTTTGAAAATAAATAAAATGATGACCATTACTTCTACTTTACGAATTGAGTACTTGCGTGCAATGCAAGTTTTCATATTAAACCCTATCTGTTAAAACTTAAAACTAAAACCATTAAATTGTTAGTCAGACTAATGGTAAAGATCATTACAAACTAACACTTGAAGTCGCATCTCTTGTTTGACAAGAGATCCAAAGATAGATGATCTAAAAATAGTTGACTTAGGGTTAAAAATGGAAATTTATAAAAATATCATAGGCTATAAATAGGTCCGACTAAAAATAGAAAAACTGAAAATATGCCCTTTCCTCTAAAAAAGGTGATGGCTAAAAATTACTTGGGTAAAAGTAGATTTCTAGATGGGTGGTTTTTCTTTTGACCATGGTTGACCTTGTGAAAACATCTAAAAGAACTTTAAAATTCACTTTAACGTTTTGAATTTCTTTGATACTGATAGTGATGCAATATTGCTTTACATGTGCACCGATACACTACAAACAGACTTTGAACTTGGACATTTGATTTCTTTTGTATATGTGCTCACTTCATGACTAGGTGCACCCCTGTGAACATATGTTAAAACAATTTTTGAAGCATGTGCACCCTAGATGTACACCTAATAATTAGATTTGAAAGTTTTGAAATCACATTTTCTTTAGTGAGTTGTGCATGTGCATGCGAGATGTGCCCTTGATAATTGGACTTGAGTATTCTCTTGGTGAGGCATGACACCCTAGATGTGCACTTAGTAATTAGATTTGAAAGTTGAGTTTGAAATCAGATATTATTTGGTGATATGTACCTTAGACACACACTTGATAACTGGGTTTGAATATTCTCTTGGTGAGGTGCACATGTACACCCGAGATGGGCACCTGACAAAGGCTTTTTTGATTTCTGCATTTTGCATTAATTCTTTTCTTGAGATGTGCACTTCTCCTCTAGGTGCAGCCTTGTCAATATAAAACTTGAAGACTTTTGATCACCACAATTAGGTGCACACTTGATGCTCTCATGTGCCCTTGTGAATTGATGTTTGATCTTCTAATTTTGAAATCAAATTTCGCTTTATAAGGTGTACTCTTCAGCTCTAGGTGCATACCTGATAACTATGTGTTTCGACCTTTATAAAGTGTGCACTTATAAATTATACCTAGAAAATTTCAATTTGAAGCTATGCACCCTTTACTTAGACATGCACTTCTAAATGTAACTGAAATTTCAATTTCCCCCATCATAGATGCATGCATTTCATGCTCCCTTGCACACTTGATAATGAAAATTGAAACTTGGGACTTTACCTTTATTGGTGCACCCTCTGCTCCAAGTGTACACTACAAGAGTCAATGCCATAACTAATTTTTGATTTGATCTTCTCCTTATCGAAGATGCACCTAACCATTTTCTCTTTACAGAGGTCAACACCTTAAAAGGGAAACTCTAGAATTGAATTTGGATGAATCTTTCCTTCTAAGAGGGTACTTATGAGTGCATTTTGAAACTTGAATTTACTTTACCTGATTCTGCTCTTTGTTTTCAGTCTACATATCTTTCATATCCATGATCAAGCGCACACCTTGATACTTATTTTTTTTCTAATCTTGAAAGTCTTCTTGTCATAAGTGTGCACCTCTTTACCATCTTTTCTATTTTCTTTGCATAGTTGCATTCTTGATAAGGAATTATTGTCCTTGGTTTTGAAAACATGGTACCTTACTCCTATGTCAGCTGTATGATTGGTCTTTAGACTCAACAAATTTTTTCAGCAGCAACCTTCTTTCTTTGCCAAGATTGATGACTTCAAGAGCTCCATTCCCTGATCTTGCTAACATTTAGAAAAGTGCCACAAAGTTGATAAGAAAAACAAACTAGACAAGACTTGATCATGACTTGCTCTTCGGAAAACAATAGATGTCATCTTTAAACTTGACACCATACAAAATATCTGTATGGGTACAACTAGAATGTGTAGTGAACCTTTGCAGGGAAGCTCTCATGAGCAATGTTCCTCACACACATGGACAGCTTTATGCCAACATGTGCACCCTTGACATTGAGCAAGCCATGTGGTGAACCAATGTTCTGGCTGAGGTTACAGCTCTCATAGATTATGCAGATGATTTTTGCGTTTGACATGCTCACTCTTTGAGCCAAATGAAGGGACCCATGGTGCTTGGAGATTGTGGTCTATCTGCCCTTGAAAGATACAATCACAATCAAGCTGTATATTTGAGAAGTGTGGACTTTGCAAGTTGCAGCAATTGCGGTGAGGCAAGCATAGATAGTTTTTTTTGATAGAATGGTCAAGAGTTAGACCTCAAAAAGTCAACTTACAAACTCAAGACAGATGAAAACTTGTTCAGGGAGAAGCAAGGAATGGTTGGGAACACCAACCCTATCATTTTTTTGGTATATTTGGTATAGGCTTGTACAGGGGATGGAGGTGTTGCAGTGCAACATAGTATGTGACCAAAAAACTAAAAAACCACTGCTAATGTCCTACGAACCCCCCAAAATTCTCCCAAAAGCTACAAAATTGTAGAAAGTTTCGGAAAAAAGTGAATTACATGTTTGTATCAGTTCCAAGTTACTTGTCAACAAGTTCTCTTAACTTCTTGGGGAAAATTGCCAGACAATCTTTCATATTCCCAAGGAGAATCACTTGATTCTTTTTTTAGTTTAACCCTTCAAAAATAATAACTTGAAATTTATGAAAGGAGTAACATCCAAATGTGAAATAAAAATATCAGAGTAGTTCTGTGCCATATCTCTTTGTGGAGATTGCTATTGTCGCGCAAAACTCTCTCATATAAATAAAGCTCATTTTACATTGCAACATTGTTTCTCTTTTCTTTATGTATTGTTGATATAAATAAAGCTCTTTTAACATTGCAATAATTTTCTCTTATCTTTATGTATTGTGGATAATTAAATCTGGATAACTTTCCTTCTTATTCTTTTGTGGGGAAATACTTTTTGAAAATCTCTTGCCTCTTGGGTTACAAAAAATTGGTCAGTAATATTTAGCATGTCAAATTTTTAGGAAACCACTCCATGAAGATATTAACAAAGTTTTGAATGTGTCTGATCAATGACTGCTAGGCTACTAGATCTTCTTCCTGATAATGACATATGAAAAGGTTAATATCACGATCATGGAATGATGCAATGCTGAGAGCTTAAAGAAAGTATCAGTTTCTGCTAATTATATTAAACACATTTTACATCTAAATCTTTTGTTTTGTCCTCAAAGCTGCAGTCTCACTATCATAGAAAGGTTTTTGATCCAGAAAGATACCTTAACATATTCAATTCTTATGCAATCTACTGGTACCATAAATCATAGGGTTACTCATACAAGCAAATTATGTATTTGTTCAATGTACGTGCTGAGCTCTGAAGGTGCTTGTTCTGTACGATGCTGTCTCTAAAATTTGTCTCTTTGATTGCAGGTAATTTATGCAAAAACAGATCTAAATGCAGGCTCCAAAGGAATCACTGCATTCATTATCGAAAAGGGCATGGAAGGGTAGTTTAGCTATGATATGCTCTTTTGTGATCACTGATTAATTTGTTGACCACAAGTCCTCTTTTCCAGAAATGGACACCTAGTTCCTTTAACATTTATTCGTTAATCCATTCTGTTTTCAGTTGTTTAGTCCCACTTTTCTATGAAAATTTTAGTCTTTCTTTAGTTAAAAGGTTTTCTTTTTGAAGGAGTACGATGAGTTTTTCTCCAGGCTTCTATCTAACTCTGCTGTCTGAACTATTCCTTTACAGAAACACTAACATGACCCTATTACCATGGTTTTTATAGAAGTCTTATTTTGTGCATGGTCTAACAATTATATAGCATGTTATTTGGAGGAAATGTCTCTTATATTACACCAATCAACATATGAGTTACCTCGCATCTTGTTTGCCAAAGTCTGTAGACATGGAATTTCTGTTTGATATCTCTTGTTTTGTAGTTACTTTCCTTAAATTTTCCCTGTATAGTTAGAAAATGAATTAGTATTCGACAAGTAGAGTTTAGCTAAGTGGTACTTATTTAAATCAAGCTTCTTCTGTTTAGTTGATGGCTTATAGACTGTTGCCTTTTTTTGCTGTTAAATATGCTATATGGCTCTGCAGCTTCAGCACTGCTCAAAAACTTGACAAGCTTGGAATGAGAGGCAGTGATACGTGAGTTTCAAAAATTTTCTATAATTTTTTTCTTCTAATTTTGATATTTTTATTTTGTCCTCATGTTACAGTTATGCTTTGCAGATGTGAACTTGTTTTTGAGAACTGTTTTGTTCCTGAAGAGAATGTTTTAGGGCAAGAAGGGAAAGGTAATCTAACATGTAGAAAAGATATTAATACATGTTTGTTCAAGATTACTCTGTCTTCTGGCTTCATCAAGGAAATGCTAATCGTTTATGCTGAGAATCACTTCCAATGGTCCTCGTAAAGATATGTTCATTTGCATTTCTAAGATTATTAATTCTTGAAGACAAATACCATAATTTGTTCATGAATCAATGACATTTGTTATCGATATTGAAGGAAGGAACTAATACCATCAAAGAAACTCATATAGTTGCTTATCTGTATGGAAGAACTCAATGGATTTTATAAACGTGTTTTTGTATATTTTCTGTTTAGATTGACTATATCAAGTAATGTTCAACTTTGTATAAATGATATCCTTATCCTGATTCATAATCTGCTATGTTGTTAATTTAATGCACACTGAATACTTCAAAGTGGTAAAAATAAGGACAGAGCTAGATGGTCTTTTTCATCCCTCAAAATTGTAGAGGGATACAAAAGAGTTCTATGACTATGTATTAGATAACCATTGTTGCTGGCCACATTTTAGCCAAGCTATTTCCTACAAGACAATTTGACCTCCGCTTTTCAGTGAATTTGAAAACCTTCATGCATATGGGCTAGCAGGCTTTACATCAAAACACAGGACAAGTGAGAAACATCATTGTCTGCTACTGTTTTGTAGGCTTACAGAAGGCTTTTGATGCTGTTCACAGATTTCTCTTGTTCTTGTATTCTAGATGTTTGTCGGCATAATATATCAAATTGGGATTTTACGTTCGTGATATCTCTTCACGAGAGAATTGTTTGGACAGGTTCACAACTCCACAGAAACAATAGTAACATCCTATTTAACATTGGCCTTAAGCCAAATTTCTCTAAGCCACATTATTTGGATTATTCACTGGCAGGGTACCTTAAGTTAGCTCCAGCAAAGATCATATTCTGATTCATTGCTGTCCAATGTGGTTCTTGCAATTTGCTATTATTCTCTACCAAATGATAACATATTGATGCTGCAGACTGTTGCTGGTCTCTGGTGACAGACAGTTACTCAGATTGCATTATATTGTTCTCACAGGCTTTAAGATAATTTGAAAGAAGCCTAAAATCAGTCTCACCTATATCAGTGATTGATTATAGAAGTATAATCCTTAATATGTTGTTTGATACGGAAAACCTAAGCCTATAAGATTTATGTTCATCATTATGTAAACATGGAATAAGACAGTGTTGTGAAGTGCAATCCAGTAGTTTTCCAACAGTATATGGTAAGCTGACTTATATTATGTGGGTTTTGGACACTGCTGTGTGAGCCTGCAAGGTTACTGTCCAACTATTAGGGAAATCCATAAGGAAATTGTTGAGATCATAAAGAAATGATTGCCACACCACTATAAAGTGTACTATGAGGATTTAGGTGATATATTACAAATCTATGTTCAAATTAACTCCGAGTCTTCTTCACATTATTAATTTATGTTCATTTGGAGTCAGAACAGTGTCTGCAGATCAACCTAAATTGAGTATAGCAGTGCCGAAGTCCAGGCAACATAATCAGCTGTGAGAGTCTTTCTAGATAATAAATTGACATAAACTATTGACTGCATATTTTTGGAGATTTATCATAAATGCACATTACATTTCATAAGTGCTTTGAACTTTTCAAGGTGTTTGAACCACAATAGTGTGTAGAATAGAAGAAATGAAAGGTAAACCTAAATGGAAGGCTGCCATGCAAGTTGAATATGATGCCTTGATGAAAAATCTTATCTAGGAGCTGGTTGAATTGTTTCTAGGAAAAAACCTTATTGAATGAAAATGGGTATTGTTGATGTGTTTTTCATGCACATGCAAACACAGAATAAAATACCAAGGTATCTTATCCTCTCTTGAACAAAGTTTCCCGACTGCTGAAGATCTTGCCGAAGGATCAATCGGAGTAACTCCAAGGTTCTTGTATGTAGGGTCTCTATGTGTGGATAAGCTCTTGCGGTATGATGTGATTTTGCTGGAATCACAAGGGGAGTTACTTTCGACGACCTGAACGTCTGATTTGCTTTGGATATTACTGGAACGTGGAATTTCACTGGCCCTTGATTTTGAAAAAAAGAAAAAGGATAAGGATTAGAACGGGATCTATTTCTAACACTAAGAATGTAAGAGCAATGGATGACCTTTGATGAAACTCTAACTAAGTCTTGCTTTGACATGCTAGGATCATCTCCACAAGGTTAGTGCGATCTTCTAAGGATGACTTTATGATGTTCAGATCACCGCTACAAGCATAAACACCGTCAGGTTGATGCATATCAATGAAGAAGCGATAATTGAAGTTAAGCTTAAGCTGAATGATTCCAGTTGACTACGCAAGGCAAGTTTGCAATCAACAAATTGCTAGTAGTATGGATATACAAATTTCATCGTTGATCATACAAATTTCTTCCACTCATCTAATAACATGAAATCAAATTTGAGAAGTATAGAGACCATGCAAATTGTTGAGTCGACACATAAAATTCACCATTTCTTCAATGAAGTTTACATGTCTTTTGCAACAATGTCTTGGCAACAATCTTTGCCTTCTCTTTCTACTCTACTCTAAAATGCTATCTACTATTGAGCTACTAATTATTGACTATATCTCTACCTATTTCCTATTCTCTCACTATTAACTATTAACTATTCACTAACTATCAACTATTAAACCTTACGAATGAGGAGCCAGGGCTTTATATAGAGAACCCTTTACAGATTGATGGCTCTCATTGACTTAGAACCAATGGCTAGGATTACAAGATAGAAACCCTAATTAGGGTTTGTTACAACAAACTTCCTTAGCCAATTAGAAAATTACATTCTCAGAGCGAGGACCAATAGGAAGCAGGGGTAGGTACACCGAATTTTGTGCTGCCTCCGATGAGTCAGGTACATTGAATTTGGACATGCTGAGGTGGACCAATCCAACTGGAGGAAAAGTGATTGGGATGCCACCTTGTCTGACATCTGTGTCTTGGTTGATCTCTTTTCTGTCTCAATTTGATGAATGATGTACCTCTTTTACTCCCAAGTGCTTGATGAGGCTTTCTTATCGTCAAGTCTTCCTTCTTCGGTAGCATACCTTGCCTTGAAGTGCTAGCAACTCCTTTCTTTGTCATCATGCAGTTCCTTAGTGTGGTGAGGTGAAGGTTTTGACAACTTCTTGAACGCTTGTAGTCTTCCAATGCTTCAAAGCACCTTGAGTCCTCCCTTTTTGCATGTGGAACGTCCTTGATGATGATGGACTGGAATAGGTCGTCTTTGTCTTGGCTTGGTCTCCTCCTATCTGCAAAATAAATCAAAGGATGATTAAGTACATATGACATATTCATTTCAACATAGCATTTTCCACCTTAAATCATTAATGAGAAGACATCAAAATGGAATTTCGCTCAATATCCTCTCTAGGGACAGGCCCTATAAGAATTTTGCTCTGGACCCTTTGGAAGGGTCAGGAGCGAAATTTGCATTTTAGCTCAAATTTCATCATCTCCTTGCCTTGAACTTCCCTTGACCTTTGAATTGCTTTCTCCTGAAGACATCATTGATTTGACCTCCTAAAAGACCAAAAGAGAGGATTTTGCTTTGGACCTTGGCCAAGAATAGGACCTATAAGGAGTTTCGCTTTGGACCCTTTGGAAGGGTTAGGAGCGAAATTTGTATTTTAGGACAAAATCTTCACATTTTGTGACCACAACTTGCTCAAATGCATGTCTAAGGATGCCTTTAATCTCAATCAACACTAGGCTTGATGCGAAATTGGAGCAAAATAGAGGTTTTAAGAATTTCGCTCTGGACCCTTTGGAAGGGTCAAGAGTGAAATTCACATTCTAGGATAAATTCTATCATTTCTCTACTCCAAAATGCCTTCCAAGGCAAGCACACTAGTCTTCTCTCCACCAAGGCCTGGGAATCCATCTCTTGACCTTCATCATGAGCAAATTAGGTGAAATTGAGAATTTGGCTCTGGACCCTTTGGAAGGGCTAGGAGCGAAATTCTTGACTTGCTTGTTTTCCTTCACCAAGGTCTATCCTTTTCACTCTCTATACTTGGACTCTCATCTTTGGATCCCTCTCCCATACATGCAACACTTGCCTGACCCTCAAAATGGCTAGAAAGGAGAATTTCGCTAAAAATCATGGTCAAGGATAGGACCCATCTAGGATTTCGCTCTGGACCCTTTGGAGGGGTCAAGAGCGAAATTCTAGTTTTAGGCCAAAATCCTTCACTTCTTCACATTCTATCACTTCAAAAGGCAAAGACATGTCATTTCCCTTCCAAATACGCCCAAGGAACAAGGTTGGTAGTCTAAACAAGGAAGCAAATGAGGCTTATGAAGAATTTCGCTTTGGACCCTTTGGAAGGGTCAGGAGCGAAATTCAAGATTTAGGCTTGATTCTTCATTCCCTTCGCTCTCATTCACTTCCTAAGGCAAAAAACATGTTGATTTACTTCCAAATACGCCCAAGGGACTAAGATCTTGGTCCAAACAAGGAAGAAATGGGTGTCTTCTTGGAATTTCGCTCTGGACCCTTTGGAAGGGTCAGGAGCGAAATTTGCATTTTAGGACAAATTCTATCATGTCTCTTACTTCAACTCACCTCAAAGGTCAAGGAAACGTTGCTCCATTCTTCCCTAAGCCATAAAAACCAAAAGTTTGACTTGATTTGCAAGGGAAATAGGTGATCATAGGAATTTCGCTCTGGACCCTTTGGAAGGGTCAGGAGTGAAATCCTAGTTTTTGCTCAATTCCTTCAAATTTATTGATCACTAGCAACTCAAAGTCATTCCTAAGGACATATCCAATCTTATCTCACACTTGACTTACACTTGACTTGGCACAAAACTAGGAGAAAAGAGTGGTTTTGTGGAATTTCGCTCTGGACCCTTTGGAAGGGTCAGGAGCAAAATTCCTACTCTAGGCTTGACTCTTCATCTCTTCAACTCCAATCTTCTCCGGAAGGCAAAAATACATCACTCTTCGCCCAAGGAACAAGGTTTGTAGCCTAAGCAGGGAAGCAAATGAGGTTTATGAAGAATTTTGCTCTGGACCCTTTGAAAGGGTCAGGAGCGAAATTCATCCTTTAGGCAAAATCTTCATCTTTCAATGCTTTCAACCACTTCTCAAGGCAAGAACATATCAATCACCCTCCAACATGCCTTAGAAACCAACACTTGGCCAAAACTAGGAAGGAAATGAGAGCTATGGGGATTTTCGCTCTGGACCCTTTGGAAGGGACAAGAGCGAAATCCTCATTCTTGGTTGATTTTCCACTTCATTTATCCAATTCTCTCTCAAACTTGATCAATTTCAAGGTCCTTTCATCATAATCAAGGCAATCCACCATCAAACTAGCTCCAGACAAGGCTTAGCTAGGGCTTAAGGCAAAAAAGAAGGTCAAATGGAGGATTTTGCTCTAGACCCTTTGGAAGGGTCAGGAGCGAAATTCTCCTTCCAGGTTGATTTCCATCATTTCATCACCTCAAACCTCCTCTCCAAGGTAAATATGCATCCAAGTCTTCCAAACCATGCCTTAGACGTTCCAAACTCAGTCAAGTTAAAGAGAAAAATAGAGGAAATATGAATTTCGCTCTGGACCCTTTGGAAGGGTCAGGAGCGAAATCCATGTCTTAGGTCAAAATCTTCATTCCTCAATGCTTTCAATCACTTCCTGAGGCAAGAACATATCAATCTACCCCCACCATGTCCAAGGAACAAGGATGTTAACCCAAACAAGGGAGAAAATAGTGTCTAGGGAGGATTTTGGAAGGGTCAAGAGCGAAATTCACATTTAGGCTCAAATCTTGACTTCATATCTCACATTTCTTCATCCAAACAAGTGTTTTGCCCTCAATAATGCCTGGGAATGAGTTAGTTCTATGTTTGGGTCAAAGTAGAATGTCTTATGGAGAATTTCGCTCTGGACCCTTTGGAAGGGTCAGGAGCGAAATTGAAATTCTCTTTGGACCCTTTGGAAGGGTCAGGAGCGAAATTTGACATTTTGGTCTCTCCGTCAGGATTCATATATGGAATATAACATTTAAGTATAAGAACTTATACTTTAAGTTATATTCCATATATACTGTCAGGATGTTTGAGAGTGGTTTTGGACCTCCAGGAGTTATAATGCAAAATCTAGTTTTTGGAGGATTCTTCAATTTTCCTAACTTAGTCAGATTTCAGGATCAGGATGACATTCCAGACAGCCGAATTTCAGGACATTTGAAGACCAGGATTGCATTCCAGACTTCATCACTTCACCAATTTGACCTAACTCAGACCTTCAAAGATGATATTCACTTACCAAGCTTCATTGACCTCCTTAAACTTAAACAAGACACAATTAGCAACAAGAAGAAAACCTTGTCCTAAGGAAGACTTTCAAAGATGACCCTAACCCGGAGCATCCACTAACTCACCTTTAGCTAAAACAGAGCCTGCTCTCTTAGTGATCCCTTTGGCAATAGTGAGCATGCAAAGGCTAATAGACAAAACCCTAAAAGACCTAGAAACAAACCCCAGAAAGCAAAAATGTAGGGGTCCCCATTTGTAATGGGGCGATGTGTGAATACGTCACAACAGGTATATAAGATCAAATGTAAAGCTGATGGTACTTTGAAGTTTGAACAAGTCGAAGGCTTGTCTTATTGCCAAAGTTTATTCACAATACGAAGGATAAATTGCTAGGAGAATTTGTTTCTCTAACAAAGATGCTCACATTTTGGTTTCTTGTCTACATAGTTGCTCAATTTAGTTGGAGGATGTATTGGAAGTGAAGAGTGTCTTCTTGAACAAGGATTTGGATGATGAGTTCTACATGGTGTACTCTGAAGGATTTTAGGTACTTGGAAGTGAGCATGGGCTTAAGTAGTTTCCATGGGCTTGGCACATAAACATTGAATTCAAGCTTGCTGGTTTTTTGCTGATTATACGAATATCTTACATGGTGCATTTTTGAATATTTTGTGTTCTTCCATGGCGCATTTTTGAATATTTTGTGTTCTACTTGTTGTTCCAGAATCAAGGCCCTCTGTGCGGCCTCCCACTCCTCACTTTGTGCCTTCTTATTTTTGTCCTTATTTAATAAGTTGGGCATTAATTCCCATACATCTTCATAAATAGCAAGAACACATAAAAATAGAACACTTCTTTATTAATTCATCCCGTCGGATACAATTTGTGTCAATAGTACGACACCATTATTATAATATAGAATGTTCTTTATTCCTCCTGGAGGTTCAGGGTTCAATTTCCCCTTGGCCTCTTGCCATTACGCTCTGCTTCCCAGCAACGACTATTTTCTTCGTACTATTGGAGGACCTGTTGGCGTCGCTCCTCACGGGCAATCTCCTCCAGGCGAGTTCATTGTGCTAGTGATGCCTAAGCAAGCAACCGGGGGAGGTGGTTCATCAACCGATTCGCTGCGGGGCTAACTTCCAGTGCGGTCCACACGACACTTGTTGGGACATCAGCCTCCGTGGCCTCTCTTTGGACGTAGGTCTCGATGGCCACCTGACGCAGGATTGAGAATTCCCTCGTTGCAGTGTCTTCTCCGTCGTAGAGCTCCGTTTGCGCGTCGTCGGCCTCTGGGTTAATCTCACCAACGGGTAGGCCCGTTGTGTCCGTACGCCATCCGCTCCTTCCTTTCCCGAGTATGTCTAGGCAACGACGCCAGATGTTTGCCACATACGGGTAAACGATTAAATGCAGAAAGTAAATGCACAGAACATAACAGGAATATATTAAAGAACCAGTCCTTGTATTAATTCAACACTCCGTGTACATCAAGTGCTTATAACATCACACCCAGATACGACTATCATGATCCCACTAAGAAGGAAAGGTATGCAATATATAATACCCGAAGGGGTGCGACCAACTGTCACGTCCAATTGCCCTTCGGGAAGACTAATTGACTGCCGTAACCTATAATTACCGACGACAACATAACATAATGATTATTCCCGACAACAGCTCAGACAGAGATAAACTCAACTCCATAGGAATAGTGCAAGCTCCAAGGGAAATAAAAAGGATTTTCAGACTAGGAATATTCATTTAGATACCCAATTCTGGCACAATCTTAAACAAAACATTTATAGTTGAACCTCCAATGGTATGAACCTGAAATCAAATCAAATACCCTTACACTTCACCATTAAAATCACTGAACTTTACTAACTTGATGAAAAGAAACCATGTAGATAGGTTAGAGCAAATGGCAAAAACACCATTCTTCAATGCTTTATTCATTTGTTCTAACTGTTATTACAACAATTTCTGTCCAACAATCCTACTTTATTCTACTTCTCCTAATTACAACTACTTCTAACCTGCTAGCTTTTCAAAAAATCCTAACTATCTAACCCCTTACAATAGGAGAGGCATTGGCCTTTTATAGGTTTTACATTCTGAATCAATGGCCAGGATTCCATCCTTTCAATGGCTTTGATTTGCCTTCTAGAAGTCTTGACAACTTTTTGGTTAATGACTTCAACAACCATCAACCACTTTTTCAGCTACCTACAACTATTTTCAATTAATTCTACTAGAAGACAAAAATGCACAGGGCTCAAGCCACAAAAAGGTGAATTTGGTAGTTGGGAAATAATTGACTTGTGGCCCCCTTTTGAAGTACATTAAACTGGACCCACAAGTAGTCATCTTACAATAAAGCAATTGCTTTTACAATAAAATTATTTTTTGTTATCTCTAGTTCTTTTTTGTTTCTGCATGTCCTGTAGCACTCTGTGCATGCATCTGCCTTCAATCTCATGCCCTGGTTTTCAACTTGTTGCCATGATGATGGTGGTAGGGATCCTTGCTCATCCAACCCTGCTTACTTGGTCTTTGGCTCCACTCGTTGACATCTTTAGGATGTTGGCATGGAATTCTTTCTTTGGCTTTATCTTGGGAATCCTTTGGAGGGTGGTGCCGCAGAGCTCTCTTTGTCCCAAGCATCTCCACATGACCTCCTTTGATTCCTCCACCCTGCATGAACACATAGGTCAAAGATCAATCATCATTTTGTTTAGCTAGTCATTCTCATCATCACACTTCATCCTATGCCATCACCTATTTCTTACTCATCCCCCGAAGGATTTGAACAGTACTATACAATTGTCTCTATGAGGATCTTTTGGCCTTGAGAAAGTGATGAACTTCATAAGATCGAGATGAATGAGAGAGGCACCTTGGGAGTGAAGACTTTCCCTAATTTCGAGCTTCAATCAATGCTGATTTTGGAATGCCTCTTAGTTTGTCTAGGAGAGGCTCAATCTCACCTTTTGTGATTGCAAAATCCAACTTTGGGAAGCAGGCTTGGGAATGAAAACTCGACATTTGAAGGAGGATTAGGACATCACCAAATGTTGGCACAAACTCAAGAAGTTCGGACTGAACTTAGGTGTTGGAAGGGTCATTGAAACAATGTTTTACTCCCTCCAGTTTGTAAACACCGAACTTCGAAAGATATGCACAAAACTCAGCCTAAACTTCGGCCTTTACCAAGGGATTTGCAAGCAAAAAGTCTAGAGAATTCCGAACTTGTCTCAGGTTTGATCAACTTTGGCCATAACTTCAGTGTTTTCCAGCCAAAAGGAATACCAACACCAATTTTTCTCAAGCATTGATGAAATTCGGCCTTTTCAGTCGTTTTGGAATGCCAAAGGTTCAAAAATCCCCAAACTTTGCTTAGGAACAACATTGAATTCGACAAGGCTTAGGGAATGAGGTTAAAACACTAAGGTTAGGTCTGAATTTCAGCTTATGCCTTGTTTCTATTTCACTTCCTCAGTCTATAGTCTTCTTAAACACATAGGTTTGATGCTGCAACCCCCTTTGCTCATGCTCATGAGGGGTCTTTGATACCCTTGGACTAAAACTTGGTTGCATAAAATGACTGAAACTCATCTCCTTTCACTGCAAACTCATGATCTCAGCCTAAAGTTTGGCCTTAACCTCAACATTTTCAGACCCAAAGTTTAGAAAACACTGAAATCTTTTATGCTTTGGTGAAATTCGGTCTTTTCTTCGGCATTTTCCAAGGGATTTTCAAGCTAAAAGTTTTGAAAGTACCAAACTTTTCTCAAGAATTGGTCAATTTCAGTGTTTTTTAGGGATTGGAAGAAGCTTTTAAAACATGACTATTCACCTTTTCCTTGCCAGAGCTGAACTTTACTCAGGTTTGGGGATGAATTTTGGTGTTTGGTTTGGCATTTTCAAGAGTCCTTGAAACAGCAATAAGTCTGATTTTGATGCCCCAACCGAACTTTGCAGGATGAAGAATGAACTTTGGTGTATGCTTAGGCATCCTCAGGACTCTTCTAGGGAGCAAACCAGAGACAAATCTCCACGGAAGGTGGGTCAAAAGACTAAGGCCCATTCCCATCTTTTGATAGAAAACACTGAATTTAGGAGGTGTGAAGTTAGGCACTTGGAAAGATACTAGGATATCAATCTTTCCTCTCCTCATTTACTTAGTCTCTCATACGCTCAAACCTCACCCTCATTCTACACACCAAGCTCCTTGTCTCCAGGATGCCATGCGGATTTGATTCTGACTTCTTATATCCCCTAGGCTCTCTTTCTCTCTCTCTCACGGCCAGTAGGACAAAAAGGAAGGGGGGTCCTGTTGTGACCTTTTCACACATCGCCCCATTGCAAATGGGGACCCCTCTACTTTTTAGGGCCTCTTGGTCTTTTGGTTTTGGTTCTTTGGGTCTTTTCGTAGCAATTCCTTTGGTCTCCCCGGTTCACAAGTGTTTTTGATGAATTTTGATCAAGTCTGCAAGTGTTTTGATGAATTTTGATCAAGTCTGCAAGTGTTTTGATGAATTTTGATCAAGTCTGCAAGTGTTTTGAGCAAATTTGACTAAGTCTGGAACCTGTTTTGTCTATTTTAGGGTTTTGCCCTTCATACTTAGATTTGAGGTCATTTCCTTAGGGTTTTGGAAAATTTGAACGTTGCAATGAAGTCAGGACCCTTCTAGAAAGCTACCGGTGAAATTTGAGCGAATTTTGAGCAGTTTCTATTTATAGTAAGTTATTTTTAGTAACTGTCACCCTGTCCCGGTTTGCTCTAATATGATGTTTGGGAGTAATTATTTTTAGTAAGTCTATTTTTGGTAGGTCCATCCCAGGCAGTGATCACGACACTGATGGCAGAGCATTCCTAAAAATCCAAGTCTAAATCCAGAAAGTTGAAAAATTAGGCTGTTGATTAGAGAAATGGCTAAGTATGAAGTTCTTTCCTAAAAAGGAAAAAGAATGAAAAATCTTCTAAGGCACAAAAAAACTACCTCATTCTGAAAGTGGCAAAGAAATCTAGATGATGAGCAAAAATGTCTAAGGCAAGAAAGAATTCCTAATTCTTCACAAATTTCTTCACCAAGTGAAAATTCCACCCAAGTTTGTGCATAGGGTGGCAGACAAGGGTCATGGAAGAATCTCCAAAATTGTCAAAATTACTCTTGCATGTTAAAATAGCGCCCAAATTGAAGCTAGAGCACCAAATGGGGGTTGTGAAGGAATTTTCTCCTAAAGTCCAAATCCTCCTGCATAGCAAATTTCCGCCCAAACATGAGATAGGGCGCCAAAATGGGGTAGGGAAGGAATTGTCCTTCCAAGATGAAATTCCTGCTCATAGAGGAATTAGCGGCCAAGTTGAAAACGAAGCGCCAAACAAGGGTAGATGAGGTATTTCCTCCCCCAAGCAAAATTTCGCCTCCACAGGTTAAATCCACACAAAGAGGAGTCAAGGTGCCAAAATGGTCTTGAGGAGGAATTTCCTCCTTGGACAAGAATTCCTGCATCAAGGTGAAATAGTGCCCAAGGTTGGAAAGGAGCGCTAGAAGGAGGTTGGAGAAGAATTTCTAAAATTTTCAAAGTTCCTCCTTCCAAGATGAAATTTCACCCAAGGATAGAGTAAAGTGTGGAATTCAAGGCAAGAGAAAAAAATCAAAACTCAAGGAAATTCCTTTCTCAGGGATAAATTACACCCAAGTTGAAGAAAATTCCAGGAAGTGAAAAATTGACTGAGTATTGGAAATTCCTTCCATCAGGATGTAATTCTTGGACATAGTAAAAAAATTGGCTAAGGCATGAAGAACTTCCTTCCTATGGGGCAAAGTAGAATCAAGGTCAAGGTTGGGCGCCAAAATGAGGTTAAGGAGGAATTTTTCTCCACATCAAAAATTCGTTCACCATGGAGAACATATCCTCTAGGATAGGAATGGACGCCAAAGTGACATTAAGGAATAAAAGTCTAATTTTCTAGAATTCCTCCATTCCCTAGCAAATGCACTCAAGGACAAGTAGAAAATGTAAAAACATGGTCAAGAAGGAAAATGTCAATTCCAAAGAAATCCTTCATCACCTTCAAAATGTGCCCAAGGGCAAAATAGAACGTGGAATTCAAGGCTGAGGAAATTTCAAAATTTCAAAAATTCCTTCCTCGGGGAAGAGATGTGTCCAAGGTGAAGAATTTCAAGGCAGGAGGAAAGTCCAAAAACGAAAACCAATTTACAACCTTCAGAACCCCACGAAAGTCCATGGCGCACTGCATTTCTGTGATATTTCAAGATGCCAAAAACCTTTCTTTTCTAGTGTCCTGGCTTCAAACTCCAGCAAATCATTTGAAATCTGGCCGTCGTCGTTTTTTTTTTTTTTAGGCTGCTGCGTGTTGGTGTGCATAACCCTTGCTGTGCGTGTTGATCAGGCCGTGCGGTGCGTGGTCGGTGTTGTGCGGTGTGCGGTGTCTTCTTTCTATCCTCCGTGTGTGGCGTGTTGTTCACGTGGTGGCTTCTCCTCTCCTCGGCGTTCGTTTTTTTCTTCCTTTGCGCGGCGTGGCGTGGTGTTTTGTTCATCGGCTGCTGTGCGGCGTTTATATTCCCGTGGCCTTCGGTGGCTTCCACCGCACGATGGTGCCACTGTCGGTGGGTCCACCGCACGGTGGTCCCATTGTCGGTGGGTCCACCGCACGGTGGTCCCACCGTCGGTGGTGCCACCGCACGGTGGTGCCATCTGCTGTGTCCACCGTATGGTGGCCACTTTTTCTTTCTCTCTTTTTTTTTTAAAATTTTTTTTTTTGACCGTACAGTCGCCTGTCATACGACCGTACGTTTTTTTTTTCTATCTCATCTCCTAATTTAGATGTCTTAGAGAGTCGTCTGCTCGGGTCCCGTGTCTCTAGGATTGCCCTTCATCCTTCTCGGTTTTCCTCGCTCGAGAGTCTCTTGTTTTGGTCCTATACCTGGCGAGTCGCCTGCCCGGCCTCTCGAGTCCCCTTCCATCCTCTCGGGTCCCCCTCCGGACTCCCAGGTGTCCTTCCGGCCTCTTAGGTCCCCTACGCGCTTCTCGTGGTAGGGTTTCAATTTGAACCTATTGGTGGCAAGTTTATTTTCCATAGCCATCCGAAGACCTGGAACCACAAATTCTACAGGGACCATGGTCTTCTTCTCGTACATAAGAAGAAGAAGAAGAATAATAAAGATTTTGAAGGCTGCGGCCTTCCACACAGGGTTCCAATCGGTGCCGACACTCTTCGGATTATTTACGTCGCCAGGGTTTGGGGCGTCTCCCTTCCAATATTCTTTGTATTCCGGCAGGTACACCTCTGTTGGTTGCTCTGGTTCCTCTACTTCGAGCCTGTAGCTTTGGAACATTTCGTAATCCTCCATTTGCTAGTGGAAGAGCCCGTTAGTTGAGCATACCTCATATTCAGAACCTCCCTCCAATTCTAGCACCCCTTCACTGTTCGGCTCCATCGCGTTCTTGCCCTTACTTTCATCGGGACCCCCTTCCCCTTTATTAGAATCCTCTGAGTCCGAGTCTGAAGAGGCGAGCTCTTCGCTGACATCTTGGGTGTGTAGGTCAATGGTATATTTCCGCCCTCCCTTCTCCATGGAAAGTGTATTTTTCTTCCAGTTGTGGTTTACCCTTGCGTTGATCAACCACACTCTCCCCAGGATGGCGTCATAGCCTTTCTTCTTCGAGGGAATAACCACGAAATCTAACAAGAATGGTTGCGTACCAATTGTCACTTGCTGGGCCATCAACAAGCCGAGTGGCTTAATGCCGTGTTGGTCTGCTCCCACCAGGTTGAATGTGGGTGGCCACAGGATGGGCTTCCCCAGCCGCTTCCATGTTTCTTCTGGTAGTACATTCACCCCAGATCCACTGTCCACAATGGTGTCCTTCAGAATGGTCCCACGGATACCCATTTCTACCACAGCTGGGTGTCTACCACTGCTCAAGGCTAGTAACATCGGGTCAGTCGAAGGGTTGACGGAAACCTCCACCTGTGGTGTACTCTTCGTAGCGGTGGCGGGAACCCCTACCTGCGGTGCACTCGACGATGCGGTGGCGGGAACCCCTATCTGTGGTGCACTCGACGATGTAGTGCTTTGCACATTGGTGAGGATGGTAGTCCTCAATTGTGGCATAGAGTCTAGAAGGTCTTTTACCTTTATCGGCACCTCCATTTGCAAGATTTGCCCAATGATGTTATTTTCTGCTTCCGTACAGGATGATGTACTCGCCACCTCGTTGTCCCGTCGTTCGGTCGTCATCTCACGTTCAATATTGGCCTTTGCCTCCCGTAATCTCTCCTTCTTCGTACGGGGGTCGGGATAAGTGGCTTTTTTCGTCTGGGCGCGGGTGATCGCTAGTACTTCTTTCTCACCAGTCTTCTTAGCCTTCTCAATGTTGAGGAGATTAACCCCTGCCTGCGGGCAATTTGCGTCCTCATGGTCGCCTGGCCCACACCAACGGTAGAGGTGCTGAGGGGTGGCTTCCTTCGTGCAATCACGGGCGAAGTGCCCCCACTGATTACAGGCCCTACATTGGATAATTGGCCGGCCCTTGGCGTCATACTGGATACGGCTTCCGTTATTGGTATTGTTGCTATTCCTTCCGCCGCCGCGTCTGTTGTCCCGGTATCCTCCAGATGATGCATTATTGTTTGCCTCCGATGTGGATGGCTGCTCCTGCGCAAAGAGCACTTGTTGGTTACGTGCCTTCAGATTGTATGGACATTCCTTCGTAGAATGCCCCATAATCTGGCAGATGTTGCAGAATACCTTCTTGGGACAGGCACCTTTCGTGTGGCCGCTCTCCTTACACTCCGTGCACCATAGTTCATCGTCCTTACTTGTAGTCCCCTTCATTGTCTTAAATTCTTTGAACATCCTTTCCATATCTTTTTGAAGGGCTGTGACTTTCTTCCTCGGCTTCTCGTCACTACTACTCTCTTCTTCCGATGTGTCATCATCTTCGGATGATGATGAAGATCTATTCTTCTTCTTTTTGGCCGTCTTATTTTCACTTTCCAGGTCCATGGCCCCCGGTTGTATGCGTCGTCGTAGGATGTTGGAGGCACAATTTTCATCTTCCGTCGTAGCTTAGGGTTCAAACCCTCGACAAACCATCTCTTCTTCAAGCCATCGGCCGGTTGGCTTTCCATTTTCCCGACTAACTCTTTTAGTCGGCGCCCGTACGCCCGTATGGTCTCCTCCTTTCCTTGCCTTGTTCCGTAGATTTCGGAAACTATCTCGTTATCATCCCGGAGAAGCCGGAATTCCTTCTCGAATGCTTTCTTCAATTCATCCCACGTAGTTACACTGGTTTTATCCAAGTCTGCATACCAGTCAATAGCCACTCCTCTCAGTGTGGCGGGGAACTGCTTCATCCATTCACCCTGGTCAGTCACCCCGTTGGCTGTCCAGATGGTTTCGCATGTACGGCAATGCCGTGCGGGATCATCTTTGCTATCCCTGTTGAATTTGGGTAACTTCTGTTTGGTCGCCATTGATGGAAATCGTCTACTTGGAGGTGGTTGTGGCTGTGTCTGCCCTCCGGTGCTGCTCCCTCCGATGCCGCTGATGCCTCCTGTGGTGGTGACCAAAGGTACGGTGTTCTGCCTTGTACCTACCGTGCGGTTACTTCCTCCGATGCCGCTGATGTCTCCTGTGGTGGTGACCGAAGGTACGGTGTTCTGCCTTATACCTACCGTGCGGTTAACTTCCCCTTCGTCGTGACCCGTGCCAGGGTCCCTTCGGTGATCCTCCCTTTGTGGCGCTTCGTCGTCACCCGTGCCCGGCTCCCTTCGGTGATCCTCCCTTTGTGGCGTGAGAGATAAGTTTTTGAACCGATCTCGAGTCTCTTCAACTAGTTCTCTCCGTAACCTAGTTTCCTCCAGAAACTCTTCAAGGCTTCTCGCTCTACCGTAGTTTGGCGACGCGTAGAAATTCCCCTCGGCTTCTGCACCTTCCGTGACACCTCCTTGGTTCCCTTCGGGCAACCCTTCTGCAGGTCATCCTTCGGCAAGTTGCCTCAGCCTCCGTCTACGTTCTACACGTTGTTCCAGAATCAAAGCCTTCTGCGCAGCCTCCCACTCGTCGGTTTCTAATTTCTTATTTCTGTCTTTATTCAGTAAATTGGGCATTAATTGTGATACAATTTCATGTTTCTCAACACATAAATCAAAACACAACACGTCTCTATTAATTCATTCTTTTGTATACAATCAACATAATTCTTCTGCTTCTAACAGTGTTCTTTATTTCTCTCCTTTCACAATTTAAGGATTATTTGTCCTTCGTCGGTCTTCCCTACGTCCGTCATCCTGGCGCTCATGAAATTCTCGTAAAATTTGCTGTTGTCGGTTCTCCGGGTTTACTTCACCAACGGGTAGGCCCATTGTGTCTGTGCGCCATCCGTGTCTTCCGTTCCTGAGTTCGTCTAGGCAACGGCGCCAAATGTTTACCTCACTGGGTAAACAGGAAGAATACAGAAACTGAACAGCAATGCACAATGCAAATACCAAAGAAGTACCAGAATAAGCTTTCCATTAATGTCAAAGGATGTCCATATTATATCTGTCATCAATATTACATGTCCTCCAACACCCGGAGGTGGTACAATATATGACAGCCGAAGGGGTGCGACACAACCGTCGCGACTCCAACTACCTACCCGTCGGCTAACTAACTGACCGTCGTAACTCATTATTACCGACGACAACATAAACATAATATACCAACATAACATAATGATTATTCCCGTCAACACTTGCAATCTTAGCATACATCTGATTTTGATTAAGAGAGGATAAAGTGACCATTGGAAAACTTTATTCTGTGTTGGTGTGGTCACAAAACACCGCTCAACAGGTCCCTGCCGGAGACGGGGACTGTGTGCACAACACATCAGACAAAGTTGTTGAAGACATTTGAATTAATGCAATTTTAATGTTTTATGTTTAGCTTTAGTAATATATTTAAAAAAATTTAACTATGTTTTCTTTATTTTTTTTTGGCTTTTAGTTTTTAATTTTTGAATAGGTTGTGATTCGATTTGTACTTCTAACATCGTCATTAGCCAACTTTGGTCTCTATGGAGGCAATCCAATAGTGAGAGGTGTTAAGTTTGGATCAGATTTGATATGTGAGTAGTTTTAATTTTATTTCTATTACTTAGTTCACAACTAAGCTATATGACTATGAACTCTATGTGCAGGTTGCTGCAAATATGAGAAGAACACAACTTAATTCACAAAGTATTTGCTGGACTGCAAATGAAGGAGATCGATGTCTTATTGGCATGCACTTTCGATTATGTACTTGCATTTAGAATCAAAATCTATCATGATATATATAACACAGTTTGGGCATGTCGATGAATAGACATGCCTCTACGTACGTGGAGACATGTTGATGAATAGACATGCCTCTCTAAATACCAATTCACATAACCGTTTGTTAGCAAGATAAAGATTCACATGACCGTTTGTTAATAATGAACAGCAGGTAATGATTCACATAATCGTTGGTTATTATTAACAGCAGGTAACGATTCACATAATTGTTTTGATATGAAGATTGACCATAGTCGATTCAAACAGCGATTAATAATATCAAACTGTTTAATGTGGATGATTGATTTATATTGATCATTCCATTTGATCAATATAATCGATACTTATGATCATTTAGCAAATGATAAATAATTCGGTGCTCATATTCAATTTGCTATAAACAACGTGACTATAAATTCTGATTTATCAACAGCTTGATTAATGATTTAATATTCCCATTATGTATATATAAATAATCATATATATAATAATAATAAGAACACTTATTGTTATTACATATATTAATATGTATATATACATATTAACAAATCATTAATCATGTTGATGGTATAATCAGCATTACTTATACATATGATTTGATGAGATTACTCCAACTGAAGCTATAAATCATTAACAAGAGGGCAACCAATGTAAAGTAGATCCTAGATGATATTGAGCTCGTCATGAGTATGATCTGCTTTATTTACTTGGTGGAATGGCATGGAATATATTCTTAGTCTCACCGAGTCCATCATGAGTATGATTTACTTTACTGATATGGAAAAGTCATGTTTAGAATGGGTAAATGATGGGATTGACTCAATGATCGAGAAGATGAAACCCGTCATAAATATAAAAGTGCAAAATTCTCAAGAAGCTTTCTTTAAAGAGGTGTAGACAATTTATGTTGAATGGTGGAACATAATGATCACTGCACAATTTATGTCTGCTCCATGAATGTCTATGATCACTATAAACATATTCCTATCGTCATGAGGGTTCTATTTTTGAGTGATCTAATAACTAGGACGAACCAAAGGATATGAATCTATTCAGAAAAGAACATTGCATTTGAGGTCATAGATGCGTGTCATGCTTTTAATCCTCATATATAGAAAGTTTAGTTAAAACGATCATTGCTTGAGGACAAGCAATTTTAGGAAGTGCGGATTGTCATGTCCTCGCCAAAAACCAGGTCAATACAAATTGCATCTATAAATAGCCCAGGGTCTATCCCTAATAAACCCTAACCGACTAGGGAAGAAGTAATAACAATTAAAAAGATAATCAGCCCTAGTTGACTAATAATTGCTAGGTCAACACTCATCTTATGCAATAAACAATGGGCCGATCTGCTTGGTAACTGAATTGAAAACTATATATATATATATAATCTCAGGGCCAACTCTCCTTTCTATAATTACAAAGGGCGTGTATTTAAGGTAGATAGGTGCGATTATCTCCACAAGGAATGGGATTATTTAATAAGGAGCAGTGATAGAGTTTAGAGGGAGGGGCAGTGATTAACATAATTTCTGAAGGCAGCTATTTGTTATAGGAGTTTGACCTAAGCTAGGGTTACATAAGATTACAACAGTAATTTGTTTAGTTAGGCTAAAGATAGTTTGAAAGGATACAACTCTTAGGAAGGTTGTGACTGTAGGAAGAGATCATGACCCTCCACCACCAAAGGAGAGATATAAAGAGAAAATCCAGCAGTCCAAGGATAGGAATCACAGGCTTCAGATTGGTATTTTAGAAGATATTAAACATTCAGCAGTTCAAGTGCATAACAGAATAAATGCTGCATTAATAAATATACCTCTGCACGCTAAATGACTGAATAATACACTGCTGTTATACATATATCATAGTAAACATTTACTGCATCTGATTTATGAATCTCTGCAATTTATTTATTATATGTAAAATATATGCATGATACTGGAATCTTTTATATGTTTAGAATGCTTCCAACCATGGTAGAGGATATAAGGATTGCAAGAGGGGTATGGTGATGGGACACTCTCCTAGGTACGCCACCTCAAGGTGGGGACTAGATAGTCCCTTGAGGCCAAGGGGTATAGAGGGTTCTGCCTTCGGGCTTAGGAGAGATGGGCTTCTAGGGCACACTCTGTTGTAACCTTATCCCCCTATCATGGTGGATCAACACAAGAAGTCCAATCATAGGGACAGGGAAATGATTGGCAAGATGAGGGGGAATGGAAAGGGGACACCTCACCGGGTAAATCACCTCATATGGATGGCATGGGCCACATGAGGCCAAGAGGGATGGTATATCCGCTCTTGGGCCTAGGGTAGAGGATCCGAGACACCCCATCAAAGTCACTCTCTCCCATGCTCTCCTATGGTTGAGCCTTCGAAACATAGTTAAATGCTTTATGATTGAATTGATAAATCTGCCATTAATCTAATTATAAAAATCTGTTTATTGAAATTATTGTTGTAAATGGTTTCTAATCTGTTTGCAGGGTTTCAATTAGGTGAAAGGTATCTTCTAACCCCACTTATTTACTTGGAAATTGAGAATTAGGGAAAATTATGGCATTCCCAATTAAGGGACATTACAACCATCCCATAACAAACTCACACCAACATCTTAAGGGAATCACGCTCCAACAAAGAGAGTTTTCATGCCAAGTAAGTCTCTTCCACATGCTTATTCAAAGTAGAAAATAACAACAAAATAGTCTCGCAATTCGTCCTTGTCCATACCTTGCGATTTACACCTCTATGACACTAATATTGCCCAAGGATTACCTTGTTTAATCGCCTAACCATATAGAAATCAAGCGCTCTAGAACTCTACCCAGCATCCTGAAAAACTCATGCCAATCATGGTATTAAGTATTAACCTTCTATGCTATCATTATTTGAATACAAATAAGTTTGACTCGTCATCTGATTCTACATTATTTGACTGTTAGCTCCAATACTAACTTAGAATCTTTGATCACCTTCCTTGTGACTGCACCACTTCATCTTAAACTTATTTTCTTCAAAAAGAGGGATGGCAGCTTTTTGGGCAATCTGGATTGTAATTGGAGCCTCATCCTTAAAGGATCAATAAGATTCCAGCACTTAGGAAATATTATTACAATCTATTCCTCACCAAAACAAAATTAGAAAATCTTCACCTTAAGCATCAAATTATTATTTGTAAATCTATGAAATTTGTCTTGGAACAAGACTTTGCAAATTTCACAATCTTCAATCGAGCTTGCAAAATATCCTTTACGTACAACTTGTAACTCTAAATGAGCCACACTACATTAACCAAGGAGGATCTTTTACCATCATGATTAACCTTCTTCGAGAGGGTTTCCATCTTGAAGAAGGTTGAGATGAACCAAGTTCAATCCCACAAAACTACAAGGGTTTCACAAGAGCAAGAAATAATTTGCATAGTCCAAATGAGCTCACCAAACCTCCATTTATACTTTTTTCTTACCAAACTTTCTAGAAGACATTTTAAAATTCAATTTTAATTAAAGAACCCCTTCTTGCTCCAAAAGACCCTGTTTATAAAATAATAAATATATTTGATATGTAGGGTCCCAGTATTATGCATCCATGATTTAAAACTTTATATCCCCCTTCCAACGAGCTATGACACTAAGGTGCTTTTAAAATTATTTTAGTTAAATTAAGCAATTTTAGTAAAATAATTAAATTAAAGCCAATAATACACTCGAGTTGCAGAAATTGTTGGAAAGCATCACAATTGAAATCAAACCATATTGGAATTATACTGATGATGAATAATGAAAATTGGGGCCAACTAGGTGACTTACTATAAATAGACACTCTTTCCAAGAATCTTGGAGAACACACTAGAAGCTGGAATTCACTTTAGAAATTGTCATAGGAGTCCTCCAAACCAATTGCACTCATTGCTAACATCAAACATCTCTTTTGACAAGGTTGATGGTTATCAAGAAAGTCGAAGCCAACTACAATATTGAAGTGACTGAAAATGGGGACATTATATCCATGGAGACTCTAAAGTTTCGTGAGGAAAGAAGGAAGTGTGAAGTAGAGGTTGGGATGCAACTTGCAAGAGTTGCAAAGGTGCATGTGGGGTTTGAATTTTGCAAGCAAGGAAGGAGGTGGAAAGCAAGATGGCAGGAAGTAGAATATGGAAGCAAGGATGCAAGAGAGGCAAACATACATGCAAGGTTTGAAGTTCCATGGACAACAATAGAAGCGAGAAGTGAAGGTTTGGATGTAGCTTGCAAGAGTTGCAAATATGCTTGTGGGTTTTCAAATTCCACGGGGAAGAGAGAAAGTGCGAAGCGGGTTTGGATGCATCTTTACATTCTTGCGAGGTTTGAAGTTCTGTAGGCAACAAAGGAAGTGTGAAGAAGAGATGGGATGCAAGTTGTAAAAGTTGCAAAATGCATGGAAACTCTAAACTTCCGCCATAACATACAAAAACAAGCAAAATCTCCCAAAACAAAAAGATTCAAGTGGGTGTAACACACAACATTAACTTGATTTGACCAAGGTGTTCTATTTTATGAGTAGTTAGATTGGTAACTTGTGATGGGTCAAAAAAAAGGACCTAGAGCATAAGCAACATTTCAAGCATGTGATGCAAACTTTGGCAGGGTCTATAGGGATGATAGTTGTTATTGCCACATGTTGTGATACCAATAGTGAGGGTTCTTAATTTGCCTGAAAAAAAAAAGTTTATTTACCCTCTTCTAATTTGTGAGTTAAGTTGAGTTATCTGCCAAGTCTGATTTCAAGCCTAAAATGTGTTCAGTGTGTGAAAGCCGAATCCAAGTCTCAATACTATGGTTTACTCATTAGGATTATCCAATGATCATTTTATTTTATTTCTTCCTAAATCTTTATCAAAATTTAGTTTTAGATTATTTACTTTTGGTTTTCTTTTAGACATATGTCCAAGACCTAGTTTGTCTTGGACTTGCCAAGATTGAGACAACAGAGTAACTCATACTTTGCAATATAACTTGACCAAAACTTAGAAACTGCAGTTATCATAGAAAGCCCCATATATCTGTACATTAGAGTTCAATCTTTAAAGTTTAAACATTCATGTCATTCCACTTTATCATTTGTGGCTTTGTTAGTAATGAGGATTTCATCTAGTGTTACATTGTTTTTTACCTTAGTTGTTTCACCTTAAATCATTTGTTGTTTTTCTAATAGTTTTATTTACAAAATGTCAAATGCGATGCCTTAGGAAAATACATAAGTTCTTTGTTGGTAATATCCTTACAATATTTCATTAAGATTATTCAAGTTCACTTGATACCTAATTAGGTGTGTGTTGTGACGTTTTCACACATCGCCCCATTGCAAATGGGGACCCCTACTTTTTGCCTATAGGATAGTAGTCTTAGTTTGGTCATCTAGCTTAGCAACAGTTTCTTTAGCTATTAACTTCTCGCTTGAGAGAAGATGCAGTGCAACTTCTCGGTCAGGTCAAGGTGTGGTTCTAGGGGTGATAGTCTGGTCAAGATGCCAAGCAAGTGGTGCCCTCAAGTCAAAACTTGGTAGTCAGGGATAGGCAAGGAGAAGGGAGCAATTTTCAAAAGATGAAGCATAAACATGCCCAATTCTTGACTTGGAATGCTTGAATGAAGACAATGCCTTAGTGAGGACAGAAGGATACGCTAGGTCCAGTAAAACTGATTGAAGTGGGGAATGTTCCTCTTGCCTCCAAATCCACGGCATGTTCCTCATGCCTTCAAAAGTCCAGCATGTTCCTCCCTACTCTGAATTGCTGACCTAGCAAGATGACTTGAAGTTTTGAAAACTTGGATATCATTGCCTTGGCGAATCAAGAAAAATGTTTTTGAGGAAAATCAAGTGAGGGAGCTTCCAATGTTGAGATTAATTAAGATGCACATTCCTTATGCCTTCAAGAGCCCGACATATCCTTGGTAATGTTCCTTGCAGCCCCAAAAGTTTGGCACCTTATTCATCCATCAAAAGATCCGACCTTGCTCTGCAAGATCCACGACACATTCTTAGCAATGTTCCTCACCATCCAAGATCCCCGACACATGCTTGACCTCCTCAAATCCCTGAACAAATGCCTGACTGCTCCAAATCCACGATATGCCTCACCCTCTAAAATCTGCGACATGCTCGATGCCTCCAAAAGTCTGCTATATTCCTCACCATCTCAAATCCACAATACAGCAAGATGAGATGAAGTTTAGAAAACCAAGGATGTGATCACTGAAGGTGAGATGTTTTGAAAGAGAATTGAGTGAAGGAATCTCCAATGTTGGAGGTGAAAGACAAATGAAAGATGCATGTTCCTCACTGCCTGAAAAGTCCGGCACATTCTTCAAGGTTGAATCAACAAGGGCATCAAAAGTCTAGACATGCAAGAGAGTGAAGATAGTGAATGAAAGGAAGCAAGCATGCGGAGGAATGAAGAGGATCACATTATACAAGGAGGATCAAGCACTCAAGGAAGGAATTTTACAAATATCTTGAATTTCCTCCAGAAATCCAAGAATCATTGCCAATGTGAAATATCCCCTGCTGTTATAAGACTAAACATGCAAGGGATATCGTCAAACACTCAGCTGGCAGCCTGCTGTTCCAAGTCTCAGTCTGTATAACCTGCGTGTTATGCAATTTGTAAACTGCAGTATAACTGGTGTGTTATGCTGTTTTCTCTGATGTAATGCATGTTATTGACATCACAACACTAATGCAGCTTACAAAATGTAATATCCCTTGTGTAAAATTCCTTACTATTTCTGACTGTAATTAAATGGTGTGACCAATTTAATTGAGGTGCTTTTATTTGATTGGTCGATATTAAAAAAAAGACCTTGTGAATTTCATTCAATACTAAAACCAGTGCGGTTCAAAATTAACTTCCTCTGCTAATTGATCATTTCTATATTGTTTGAACAGACATTTAACATAAAACTTATATTAAACATTCACCGTGCACCTATAGTCCTGCGATGTCGGCAGTTCTTAGTGATCCTCCGGAATTATCTTCATTCGTCCATTGGCAATCAATCGCGAAATTGCTCCTGCAATTGCGCGTACATACACCTGGGGATGCATAGTTATATCCGTCTTGGGCTTTTCTGTCATCGTGACTCCTCTGCGAAGTTCCCTCTGTCTCCGCAGATGTGATCCTGCATTCCACAAGTTCCCGTCTCTCCTCTGCTATTCCACGGGTTAGCATTCACGTCACCGCAGCAATGTCTCCACGCGATAGCCACTATCGGGTGCTACTGCCGCGCTCCTAGTAATGGCAATGACGGCCACAATGACCCGCAGTTATCCACATAACCCGATAACGGGTCTTCCCGTGCTGCTTCCTTTCGGATATGAACCTCCGTCTCTACTACGGTAATACAATATACTGATCAATAATTCCAGTAGGCTAGTTGGCTGGCGAAAGGAATTCCTAACAATCTCCGATCTCTTATGATGATCAATTCTCGCTTCAGCGATGGTTTCATAAAAATCTTCCCCCCTCAACATCTCGAATGCCCATCTTTTATTGACACCAGTTAGTTAACACTCCCGTAATAGTTAAAACTATTTATGGAGTTATAAACAAAATATGAGATTAAAAGACATGCTTTAAAATATTAATTATTTATATAAATAGATGGGAGTTTATATAAAATAATTAATATGTTTATATGTTCGATAATCATTTTATTAGGGGGACATGACACCTTGCCAAAATTATCCTCAAAATGTTGATTATAGGCTCAAGGAATATTATCAAACACTTAGTATACAATGTATGAAACCGCTGTTATGAATTTTCTGATTGTCTTCTTGAGTTCGTAGGCTGCAAATGAAGTTATTGAAGGCTTCTAACAATGCAAGGTTGTTATAGAAATGATATACTAGCTGTTTCAGACCTTTACACACACATGTAAATGACTGAAATTAACTAGTACAGCTAGTTGACTTTAAGACAAACACTTGCCATGCATCCCAATGTACACCTACAACCACTAGGCATTTAAGCAAACAGTTGGCATACAAACCATATGCTGATTATAAACCAAATACAAATTACCATAAAGCTTTAATTGTAATGCAACTCAAGATACATGGCAATACAATAAACAATAATCTGAAGAGTCTTTATTGGAATGTAGCAAACAACAATGGTAATAACAAGTATGGAACCTGTTAACTACAGCAGCAACCATAAACTGTATTGTTTCTTTTTGATAGACTTTATCTTGGCCTTCCAAATGCTGTGTTTATTCTTCTCTTATACCAATGCTGCCAAAGATGATTTCCTTTGATTTTATTGTGCCTTCTAAATAGAAATTGCACCATACAGGTGTGCCCAGCAATGAGGGCATATGGCAAGCTTTTTGCTGCAACTGTATATTTTAAAGAAGCAAGCTAATGACTAAAGGAAATCACCAACACTATAATCTCGATCTGCCAATTGAAAACCCCTTTGGATCTGCTCTGAATGTCCACGAAACTTCACCAATTTAGCCCAATTAGAACTCCTGAATGAAGTTCTCCTAAATGCCAAATTCACTGGATCTTTCACCAAATCAAATGGCTGCAACACTGAAGGTTTTCCGTTCTCCAATGGCTGTTGAAAGCATGAAATCCTCGGTCTCTTCTCCCAAACCAAGTTCAAAGAAAATAGATGCATAACCTAATAATCAAACTTCCCTTTTTTCATGCTTATATATTCTCCATAAGAAGTTCGAACCTCTTCCAAAAAGACACATTTAATCATTTAAATGAAATATTATTTCATTTGCTCATAAATGAATAATGTGCCGGATAATTAATTAATAATTTGGCCCCCTCTTTAACAATGAAAATGACCCTTTCTTTATAAAATAATAATAACTTATAACATAACATTAAATGGCCTCATAATAAAATTTATTAATAAAGTTATCACTTTATTAATAATCAAATAAGCATAACTCCACGATTAATCAATATTTCTTCATTCTGCCTGCACTGGGGAGTTGACCATTTTATCCTTTGTCCAACCCACTGACTTACCAAAAATAGAAAGGGTCCCTCTCGATCGTCTCTTGTGAAAGATCCCTGACTAGAATTCTTATCCAAACTGCTGATTGTTTTCAAATTCAAATTCTTTGACCAACGAAAAGTGTTTTTGGAAGTTTATTGTATTTTCAATTTTTTTTGTAGTTTTTTGGATTTTTGACAATACATGAGAAATAATAAACGCAATACAATAAATATAGAACTGATAATAGTTTCCAGACTTCTGATTATTAATTGCAGCAAGTACAAATAAATAATAAAGAGGATTCTTGATAAAAATAAGCTGTTCAAGGCCTACTAGGAGTCCAACGCTGGGGTTTGAAGGTAGGATTTGAGCCTGAACTGAAGAAAGGGCTGCTCTAAGTACTTCCAGCTGCTACTAAGGGTTGCAAATGACTTTATTCAACTCTAGCATAATTACTAAAAACTAATATTGAAGAACTATTCAGATCCAGTTGGAATTCCAAATTCTTACCAGGCAAGATTCCCAAATTATGTTCCTATTCCTCAATGAATTGCTGCTGCTGCCCAAATCTGATATTTTCTTTACACCAAACCAACTGTGATCATTTATTAATACCCCAACAATGAATTCACACACTAATAGAGGAGCCAAAACCCCTCAGTTTATTTAATTGGCCTCCATGGAGAATAAGAGTGGTACGGCCCAGCTGTAGTAGTACGACTTGTATTAAATGTCACCAAACCTGTTGAAAGCAACCTGCAAACTGCCCAGATCTGCTGTCACTGGCCAGCCAATGCTAATGGAGGAGTGATTTGTTGATCCTGACCCTTAATGGTCAAATCTGAACCTTGTGTGCTGCTGTGGGATTGCTGGGGATGAGGGATTACGTCCACACCTTTAGCAAATGGAGGATTTTTGCCCTCTTAGGATCCCAAACCTGTGTATTCTGCTGCAACATGTGCAAACCAAGAAAATCTCACAAAGGAATGAATAATTGAATAATCACCAAAATGATTCCTCCTTGCATAAAAGCATCGAACCCTAAAGAGGTATCTCCAAGATGCCAAGGAATCTTCTATTCTCTTTCCAATTGTACGCCCAACCTTAAGGGTCATTTCATCATGAATTTCTTAACCACCTTTTAAGTTATTCCTGCCTAGGGATGTGGGTCATGTAACTTTTAAAACAAAGTTACTTGTTAAATTAAATTAAATAGTAACTTATAAGTTGCTTTTATTAACCTTTTTCTATTTTTTAGAAAAAGTAACTTTACAACATGAAATTATAAAGTTATATTATTAAATGTTGACCAAAGCAATTTATGTCTAGATGGATGACCCCTTTGGCTAACCACTCATCCCCTTACACTGTAAACTTGCCTGTGGGGATGGATATCAGGCAAATTTAAACATCAATATAGCAACTAGAGAAGTGGGGACATGACATTCCTCCCTTCTCGGAATTGCTTGTCCTCAAGCAACTGAAGAGCTGGATGTTGCATAATAGCTTCTCCTTCCCAAGTGGCATCCTCTATGGGCAAATCCTTCCATCTAATAAAGAATTCTTTGATCACCCGGTTCCTCAATGTCTTCTCACGTCTATCCAGGATTTCAACTGGAACCATAACAAACTTCCCTTCCTCATCTATGGGAGGTAACACCGAAGAAGTCATTGTGTGTTGTCCAATTGCCTTCTTGAGGCAAGATACATGAAAGACGTTATGAATCCTGCTCTCTGGTGGAAGCTCAATCTCATATGCCACTTCCCCATCTCTCCTTAAAACATGGTACATACCATAGAATCGGGGCTTGAGCTTCTCTGCCCCATTCATCTTCATAGAACTCTGCTGGTAAGGTTGGAGGCGCAAGAACACCAAGTCTCCAACCTCAAATGATCTCTCAATCCTATGGCGATCAGCATATAACTTTTGCTGATCCTGGGCTCGCTGGATGTTCTCCTTAAGTGCTTTAAGTGTGTCTTGGCTCTCCTGAAACCAATCCTGTGCTAATGGTTCTCTACTATCTCCAAGTGCCAGATCCATGAATGCCATAGCATCGTAACCATATAGTGCACGAAAGGGAGACATATCAATAGACATGTGATGTGTCGTGTTGTAGCAAAACTCTCCCAAATATAACCAATAGACCCAAGTACGTTGCTGTCCTGACACATAGTTGCGTAAATACCCCTCAAGCCACTTGTTCACAATCTCAGTCTATCCATCAGTTGGTGCTAGGTGTCAACTTGGTGCCAGTAAGTCTAAACAACTCCTGCCAAAAAGAACTCATGAACTGGCTGTCACGGTCACTGACAATGGTCTTTGGAAGACCATGGAGCCTAAATACTTCTTTGAAAAACAGATCAGCAACCTGTGAAGTTGTCTATGCTGCTGCCATGGGAAAGAAATGAGCATATTTTGTCAACCTGTCCACTACTACATATATGCAATCTTTCCCTTGCACCTTGGGAAGATCCGTGATGAAATCCATTGAAATACTAGTCCATTTTTGCTCCGGAATGGGTAATGGTTGCAGTAGACCAGCAGGGTGTGTATTTTTAGTTTTATTCTGTTGGCAAGTAATACACTCTCTTACGTGCTGTAAAACATCATCTTTGAGGCCTTTCCAGGAGAACCTCTCTCTAATCTGCCTGTAAGTCTTACCATACCCCCGATGTCCTGCTACAGGAGTGTCATGAAAAGCATGTAAAATCTGATTTTTCAGTCTAGATTCCGGAACTAAATAAATTCTCCCCTTGTAGTAAATCACATCATCCACAACTGTGTATTGGTCATCTTGAATGATCCCATCCATAATTTCACATGCATGCTGATTTTTGGAATACTCTACTAAAAGTTGAGATTTCCACTCAGCTGTAATCTCACTCAATGAACAAAGGGCAGCAATGGATGGCTTCCTAGATAATGCATTAGCAGCTACACTATTTTTCGCCTTGACATATTCAATATCAAAATCATATGCTTGGATCTTACTAACCCATTTTTGCTGCCTCTGATTAAGATCTTTTTGTCCTAAAAAGTACTTATCATTCTTGTTACGTAGGTCACCCGTAGGGGGGCCGAATTTTAGGGAACCTCTGTACTCATGTGAATGAAGTGAGGATGAGGGTGATCCTCCAACGCAAATCATTCAGTCGTAAGTTTTTTTCTTAAAGCATTCCATATTAGCTCCAGCAGTTGCTGTTATGATCTGTTTTAACAATGAATTTCCTCCCCACTAAGTACTGTCTGAATTTTGTGAGAGCATGCATAATAGCCAACATTTCTTTATCATAGGTAGAGTATAATTTCTCATTGTCTTTCAGTTTTCTACTCTCATACACAATAGGATGATGATTCTGCATAAGTACTGCACCCACACCTTCTCCAAAAGCATCACATTCAAGCACAAAAGGTTGGGTGAAATCAGGAAGTGCCAACACAGGACAAGTGCTCATCACCTGCTTAAGCCTATGAAATACCTCCTGTGCTTCCTGAGTCCATCTGAAAGCCCCTTTTCGGGTGAGATCTGTCAAAGGTGCTGCAAGCTGAGAATAACCCCTTACAAACCTCCTGTAATAAGCACATAAACCAAGAAAACCACACAACTCTGAAATATTCCTGGGAGGTGGCCAATCAATAATAGCTTGGATCTTTTCCTGATGGACGACTCCATCAACTCCTATCGCATGACCCAAGTATAAAATCTCAGTGAGCCCGAATTCGCATTTGGACATTTAGCATAAAAGGACTGAAATTCCATAATGCTCAACACCTCATCTAAGTGCCTCAGATGCTCCTCCCATGATCTGCTGTAAATCAATATATCATCAAAGAATACCAATACAAGCTTACGCAGATGCTTATTAAATATGTGGTTCATACATGATTGAAATGTAGCAAGGGCGTTAGTGAGACTGAAAGGCATCATTAAGAACTCACAATGACCATAATGTCATCTGAAGGCTGTTTTGTGAATATCAGCCTTCCACACCTTAATCTGGTGATACCTTGATCGAAGATCAATCTTTGAAAAATAAATTGAGCCATGAAGCTCGTCCAACAACTCATCTATGCGTGGAATGGGGTACCGATTCTTTATGGTTTTCTTATTAAGTGCACGATAGTCAATACACATGCGTAGGGTCCCATCCTTCTTCACCAACACAACTGAAGAAGCAAAGGGACTAGAGCTCGGTCTAATGAATCCCATGTCCAGAAGTTCCTTGATGGTCTTCTCAATCTCATCTCTGTAGGCCTTAGGATGGCGGAAAGGAGTGGTCATGATTGGTTTTGCTCCATCCTCTAATTCAATCACATGCTCAAAGCCTCAATTAGGTGGTATTCTAGGTGGTATATCACCAAACACCACCCCATGCTTATCTAAAATCTGCTCTATATCAATGTGATATGATTTGCCATCCTGAGATGAAGGTGTTTTAGATGAAATAAAGAACTGTGTAGCCCAAAGGATATCTCTGTGCCTGATAATAGTCTCCATCCTGCGGGAGGAAACCTCCTTAGGGCCTCCATCCGATAGTGCCCTCAGTATTCTCTTCTTACCATCAGCTAAGAACTCCAACTGCATTTTGCGGTGATCAATGACATATCTGCCAATTCCCTGTAACCACTGCATACCTATAACTGTATCATAGTTCTCTAAGGGTAAAACATAAAAGTTATCTGTCAAAGTGTAGTCCCAACACTGCACCATCTGCAACCTTCACACCAAATCCTGAAAATCCCTCTATTTGTAACCCACGTCTCTCTACCATATCCTGATCAATAAAGTTACGGGTCCCTCCACTATCTACTAAACACACTACACGCTGCCCCTGAATAGTTCCCTTCAATTTGAAAGCGTGGAACTTAGGATAGCTGGAAAGAGTGGCCATGGTAACATTGGCCGTAGCTTGTGCATCAGTAGAGTCAAGGTCAATTTGGGGAGACTCAATATGCTCTCCCTCCACATCTGAGCTCACTTCAATAAGATGAGCTTTGCCTTTGCCAAGGCACTTGTGTCTCGGTTCCCAAGGTTCCTTACAAGTAAAACACAGTTTCTTCCTCCTCAATTCATTTCTAGAAACCTGATCAATCCTAGGTGAAGATGTGTTACCCTTCTGTGGATTGAAAGGCTTCTGGAAGGGTTTGGAGTTCCTGGGAAATTTTTTGTTTTGCTGAAAAGTAGAGGATGGTGGAGTAGTGTCCAAATCTTATGTGAGTTGAATAGCCTCTTGCAGAGTCTTAGGCGTGAAGGCCTTAACCAAACCGCGATATCTCTCATGAAGTCCCTCTATTAAGAGAATAACTACCCTCCTAACAGGCATCTCCGGTACCATCACTGCTATACACTGAAATTCATTAATATATGTATCCACATGACTCGACTATTTCAGGAGAGCTAAATCCCTATAGTATAGCTCCACATCTTTCCTGTGATTCTGCGTGACCAATCCATGGTGCCACTAGTCATATGCGACACCCTCCAAATGTAGGACAACAATCTGAATGACCTCATTTTTAGCCATGGGTTTCAAGGAGAGGTATATATCTAGCTTGTGAACCTACACTCGTGCACTAGTGGAACCGCTGCCATCAAAAGTGGATAAAATCAGCTTATCTGTAGCCTTCTTCAGATCATTATTCCACTACTGTCTGGGTCCCCTATCATTCTGTCCTCTCATGGAATCACGGTGCTGCATACAATATTGATGCAATGGGAATGCATCTCTAACATGTGCTGGTAGACATGTCCACTCATCGCTGGCAGTCATAATTGTGTCCTGGAAGGTGATTCCATTCTGAGGCTCAGCCAACAGTGGTACATCTCTAGGAGTGAACCGTGGGAGCATAGGCCTAACCGCTGTCCTAGTATGGGTCCTATCCCTCCGTGGTGAGATGGATGCATTGCTCAGGGAAGATGGAATTCTACTGCTGCCCCTACTTCCTGTAGTTGATACTGTCCTGCTACGGCTCTTGTGCCTTCCCCTATTATTTCCTAAATCCATTCTGTCAAGTGTGTCTTGTAACCTGTTGATTGCTTCAACAATTCTTGGCTGTGCTTCAACCAAGCTCCTCATAATCTCATCAGGATTGAGTGGAATCTGTCTCTCCTGCCTGGGTGGGCTCCTCTATCCTTCAGGTATATCTCCCATATTAGTCTCAAAGGGTGGTTCTGTGACAAAATTTAAATCCACTTTAGGTTTCTTGTGTGTGTAATATCTATAGGTACCAAATCTGCCCCATTGCATAGAATTACTATGATGACCCCCAGGCTGGTAGGATCATTGCTCTGATAGCACTGAAAGATCCCTGACTAGAATTCTTACCCAAACTGCTGATTGTTTTCAAATTCAAATTCTTTGACCAGCGAAAAGTGTTTTTGGAAGTTTATTGTATTTTCAATTTTTTTTGTAGTTTTTTGGATTTTTGACAATACATGAGAAATAATAAACGCAATACAATAAATATAGAACTGATAATAGTTTCCAGACTTCTGATTATTAATTGCAGCAAGTACAAATAAATAATAAAGAGGATTCTTAATAAAAATAAGCCGTTCAAGGCCTACCAGGAGACCAACACTAGGGTTTGAAGGTAGGATTTGAGCCTGAACTGAAGCAAGGGCCGCTCTAAGCACTTCCAGCTGCTACTAAGGGTTGCAAATGACTTTATTTAACTCTAGCATAATTACCAAAAACTAATACTGAAGAATTATTTAGACCCAGTTGGAATTCCAAATTCTTGTCAAGCAAGATTCCCAAATTATGCCCCTTTTCCTCAATGAATTGCTGTTGCTCCCCAAATCTGACATTTTCTTCACACCAAACCAACTGTGATCATTTATTAATACCCCAACAATGAATTCACACACTAATAGAGGAGCCAAAACCCCTTAGTTTATTTAATTGGCCTCCATAGGCAAGAAGAGTGGTACGGCCCAACTGTAGTAGTACGGCTTGCATTAAATGTCACCAAAACTGTTGAAAGCAACCTGCAAACTGCCCAGATCTGCTGTCATTGGCCAGCCAATGCTAATGGAGGAGTGATTTGTTGATCTTGATCCTTAATGGTCAAATCTCAACCTTGTGTTCTGCTGTGGGAATGCTGGGGGTGAGGGATGACGTCCACACCTTCAGCAAATGGAGGATTTTCGCCCTCTCAGGCTCCCAAACCTGTGTATTTTGCTGCAACCTGTGCAAACCAAGAAAATCTCACAAAGGAATAAATAATGGAATAATCATCAAAATGAATTCCTCCTTGCATCAAAGCATCGAACCCTAAAGAGGCATCTCCAAGATGCTAAGGAATCTTCTATTCTCTTTCCAATTGTACGCCCAGTCTTAAGGATCATTTCATCATGAATTTCTTAACCACGTTTTAAGTTATTCTTGCCTAGGGATGTGAGTCATGTAACTTTTAAAACAAAGTTACTTATTAAATTAAATAGTAACTTATAAGTTACTTTTATTAACCTTTTTCTATTTTTTAGAAAAAGTAACTTCACAACATGAAATTATAAAGTTATATTATTAAAAGTTGACCAAAGCAATTTATGTCTAGATAGATGACCCCTGTTAGTAGGGTAAGTGGTTCAGGTGGTAGCATAGGGAACATCAATATACAATGTACAACACCAGAGCATAGTAATTCATTAGCATGGAACCAATAACACACAGCACAGTATACCAAGATAAATTCATGTAACACCGATGTATCTCATATTTCTCTCCAATCCAATGTGTCCAAAATGTGCTACAAGTTTACAATATAAAGAGCGCGGTTGGTTAGGCCACCAACCGTCAAGCAACTAACTACCCGCGGATATAACTTAATACTATTGTTTTCTCTTAAAGCATTAAAAAGCCTTATTTACTAATTAACTGGCTTACATCATCCCCCCCAAAACTTGTTCGTCTTCTAGACGAACACCAGAGCAAAATAACAAGAAATATCTACTTAGAGGGACAAGAGGACGTCCCTGTTCCCGTAGTGGTCCGTTCTCGGAGTATCTTTAGGTCCCTCTCAGCAAGAAGTTACTTCTCTCGAGTGGCTTTCAAAAGCCTGAGTGCATCCATTCGGTCCTTCTCTAAGGCAGCCAACTTCCGTTCTGTTTTACGTCGCGTGGTTCTCTCTTGAACCATTTCTTGCTCCATAGTCTGGATCCTTTCTTTCAGCTCACTCTCTCGCTGTAGGGCTAAGGTGTGGACTCCTTCCATTCTGTTTGCTTTCCAGGTCATCCTTTGGAGTTGTAAGAATGTAGTACGGAAAGTCTGTTCTATGGAAGTGAGAGCTCTCATTACTTCCTGATTACCTCCTGTATGCCCACTAAGGATCTGTGGTACTCCCCATTCTGCTACTATCTCCGGAGTTTCCGTGTCGGGCCAACCTTGGTTCCTAATTTTCTCTGAGAACTCCCTCTTGTAGCCTTCTGTCATAAACGCCAGTAGTGCTTCCGTTGCTCTTACTATAGCAGGCATATCAGATCCTCGAGAATGATCTATCATCCTCTCCGTGGCTGCCCTCATTACTTCCAACTCAGAAAGAAAATGCTGCGCAACCGGTTCCCACTCTTGGATCCCCTCTGCTGGTGAGGACGTACTGTGCCCTTTCCCGATTTCTTCAATCCTCAGGCTCTCCTCCTGCTGATTAGTCCCCAGTGATGGTGAAGGAGGTGGAACCTCTATGTCCATCTGGAATCTCACTAGCAGGCTGTCTGCTTCTGTCTCCATGTCTGTTTCCTTGGTCTCCTTTCCTTTGTCTCTCTCTGGTTCTTCACAGTGTATTCCCCCTTCGGCATTTCCTACCTCCATGGTTGCAAGTGGATCAGTTATTGGTGCCACTACCAATGCAACAGCTCTAGCCGCTTCTACCCCCCTGGTTGTGCTTATATGGAGGGTGTGGGCCCCAGCGTGTCCCCTCAAGTCTACTAACTGAGATGGGGTCCTTGTGACCCCAGTTACCAATTGTGTCGTGATGGGAATCTGTGCTGGTTCGAAAAGTACCTTTTTCCTTACTCCCCATCCTGGTACGGCTGGTATGCCCCCCATATGGCTTTCGGTCCCTACCTGCCGCAACCCTCCTACGTGTCCTCCTTCCTATTCCATGCTCATTGGCTCCATCCTGAATTCTCCTTCATCTTCTTCTGAAGATGATATGTATGTTTCTTCTTCCCTTGTCCCTACCTCTTCTTCAGAATTGTTGTCTTCTTCTCCTCCATCTTCTATGCTCCCCGCCAGTTCTTGCCTTGCTTTTTTCCTCGGTGTTGTCTCTGTGGTTACTGTAAAAGTGTCCAGGTGTAGCCAATAATGCATGGCTGGCTTGTAGGGCTCCACCCGACTTGAGGCCACAAAACCTTCTCTATTTTCCAACGCCATTTGAGTTCTCAATGCTTCCAAGAAGAGGGCAATGAGGTGATGGGGCACGTATAGAGTCTTGTGTTTGAGGAGCATGGCTTCCTTCACTCGGCTGGAAAGGACGCGGCCCCAGTTATAAATTTTGCCATTACTCAATTTGTGCATGAGGCGTAGCATCCATATTGCAACTTCGGATGCTCGGCTTGCTGCTGTTAGCTTACTCTTTATGATATCCAGGACACATCTCCATTCTGGTGAGGTGAGATAAGATTTCTCCAGGCCCCTTCTATTGCTATTCTGCCATAAACTATTGCATTGTTCTTCTGTGAGTGTGTCGCCGCAGATGTGTTCCAGAAGCCACTTCTTTTCTTCTGTAGGCATTCTTGCTGACGATTTCATAGCTGAATCGCCGCTACTGGGAATGCCGAAGACCTTGCTAAATTCTTTGGGTGCATAAGAAATGACCACTGTCTGTCCCAAATAGTCAATTACTGATCTATGCCTATCCTGCTCATACCCATGGACCATGGCACGCAATATAGGCTCAAATTCTTATAGGTTGAAGATGGGCATGAAAATGATTTTATCAACTTCTGCTTTCTTCAATGAACTCTTTAGGGGGTGGTCCTCCTCATTGTTTTCCCACCACTTCCTGCACTCGCTTCCAAGCACTCCTTCAAACGTGACATTCTCTACATTCACCTGTTCCGATGCCCTCTCTTGGCTTTTCTTGCTGGTTCCTGGCATGGCCATTGCTTGCTTGTTAGAAGTACTAGCTTTGTAATTTATATCATAACTTCCCCTTCTAGGGTTGCCGTGACTCCCTTTCACCATCTCGTGCGTGTATGGTGCTGTACCAGAGGGCTGTGGGCCTATACTCTGTGGCTGAGGCTGAGGTGTTGCATATTTTAGGTGCCGCGTGATCGGTAGCCTATTTCCTGGGGGTTGCGTACGTCGTAGCCGAATTCCTCCACCCCTCCGTCTGCTGATTGCGTATGCTGGTGGTTCCGTGCTTTTCTCCCTACGTGCTGCCCCCTTTGCGCTGCTATTTTGTGTTGTGCCGCTGATGCTGTGTCCTCCTCCCACGCCACAGCTCCCTTCCGCACTGCGTACGCTTACCTCCACACTGCGTACGCCCTCCTCTCTGCTGCGTACACTTGCCTCCACTCTGCGTACGCCCTCCTCCCTGCTGCGGACACTGGCCTCCACTCCGCGTACGCCCTCCTCCTTGCTGCGTACACACACCTCCACGCTGCGTACGCTCTCCCTCTTGCTGTGTACGCTCTTCCTCCTGCTGCCTACGCTCCCCTTCACTCCTCTGCGTGCTCTCTCCTCCCCGCTGCGTACTCTCTCCTCCACCCTGCGTACGCTCACCCCGCGTACGCCCCCTATGCGTGCAATGTGTCTCTTCCTTACGTCGTGCGTGGCCTTCGTTGCTCCACTTCCTACCCATGTCCTTTTCCCCTTCCTTCCCACGGTTGTGCGTACGGTGGTATGAGTGATGTGCCTTTTCTCCTTGCTTTCCTTCTTATATTTTTCTCTTGCTACCATTTTTAATGTTTTGGTTTTATTTTTTGATATTTTGCCTTGGTCTTTTATTTTTAAATATTTTTGCCTTGCGTTTTTTCTTATTCTTTTTCTCTCTCCGTCCTCTTCTCTCTTTATTTTTTCTTTGTTCCACTTTACTCTACCTTCCAATATTTCTGTTTGGAAATTGGCTATTTTATTTTTTCCAATCACCATCATTTTGTCCTTGTGGCCCCCTATGGGTTCCACCATTTTAATGGCCACCATATTAATGGTTATGGACTCCCTTTCTTTGTAGATTTTTAGTTTTGATCCATTAATTGGATCTTTGATGGGGCTGTCATCCAAGTTGGACAATTTAATAGCTCCATTTTTTCCCACCTCCCTTACTTTGTATGGTCTTAGCCATTGAAGTCGAAATTTACCTGGTCGGAGTTCATTCCGGCCATTGTACTTGAGTACCAGCTGTCCTGGCGAGAACTTCATCCGCCTTAGATGTTTATCATGCCAAGCTTTTCTTCTGTTCTGAGCCACTTCTATGGCCCATTGTGCCATTAGGCGGCGCTCATCTAATTTTTGCAAGGTCATAAGTCATTCCTTTAGGCTTTCCTCATCCCCCCATTTGTTTTGCATTGCTATCCGCAAGGTTGGCATAGTGTATTCTACTGGCATCACTGCCTCTTGTCCATACATAAGCTGAAAGGGAGTGTGTGTGGTTGTCGCTTTGTACGTTGTCCGGTAGGCCCATAATACTGCTGGTAATCGCTCTTCCCAATCCCCTTGCTCTACTCCACACGTCTTGTAGAGAATAGATACCAGTACTTTGTTGGTGGACTCCGCTTGGCCATTCGCCCTGGGATAGTACGGACTAGACAATGTGTGGAAAATCTTGAATTCTGTTGTCATATTGCGTATCACTTGATTGACAAAGTGTACCCCCCTATCACTCGTGAGTTGCAGGGGTATCCTGAACCGGGTCACAATGTGTTCATAAAGAAATTTGGCGGTGCTCAAGGCTGTGTTGTCGGGTAAAGCTCTGGCTTCGACCCACTTAGTGAGGTATTCTGTAGCCACCACAATGTAGTGGCATCTATGCACCTTGCTCATCCTCAGAGGTCCTACGAAATCCAGTCCCCATCTTTCGAACAATTCCTGTGGTTGGGACGGGAACAGGGGCATGAAGTCTTGTTTGAGTGGCTTACCTGCCCTTTGGCATGTGTTGCAGTTGGTCACCCATTCCCTCGTATCTGCATAAAGTGTAGGCCACCAGAGCCCTGCTAGCAAAATTTTCCGTGTCGTGGTATCTGGCCCCATATGTCCTCCCACTAGTCCTTCGTGAGATTCTCTTAGGACTCTAGGAATTTCTTCCACTAGGACACATCTTCGCAGGATGCCGTCCGGCCCCAGTTTATATAGGAGCCCTTGGATCAATTGAAACGTGGTACTTTTTAGTGCGAGCTTCCTTCTCTCGCTTGGGCTCATGTCGCTTGGAAATGTTGCTGTAGAAAGATACTGCCCGAGTTTCTCGTACCAGGAAGGTAACACGGCTATCTTGAATAAATGGCCATCGGGGAAATCTTTGCTCACCCCTCCTTCCCCTGGCTCCCCGGATTTTATTCTAGACAGGTGATCAGCCATTACGTGACTTTTCCCTAGTCGCACCACGACATTGAAAGTGAATTCCTGAAGCAAGATCAACCATCGGCTTACTCGTCCTTGAATAACCGGTTTGTTCACCAGGTACATGAGTGCTTGGTGATCCACGAAAAATGTGAATGGTGTGGCTAAAAGATAATGGCGGAACTTTTGTACTGCATATACCATTCCCAAGGCTTCCCTTTCCGTGGTGCTATAATTTTTTTCTGCCTTTGAAGGTAACCTACTAGCAAAATATATTGGGTGGTCTAAGCCTGAGGATCTAGGTTGTGTTAAGATGGCTCCAATTGCAAAGTTAGAAGTGTCCACATGTACATGAAATTTATTCTCCCAATTTGGGTATGCCAAAATAGGTGCACTTACCAATTTGGTTTTGAGTTCTTGGAAAGCTTTGTTCTGCTCCTTGTCCCATACAAATGGTTCCCCTTTCCTTGTTAGGCGTTCAAGTGGAAGGGACACTTCTGCAAATCCTTTAATGAACCGTCGGTAGTACCCAACATGGCCAAGGAAGGATTTGATCCCTGTAACATTTGTTGGGCTATCCATGTCGAGAATAACTCTGATCTTATCTGGGTCTGTTTTTAACCCTGCCTTACAGACTATGTGGCCGAGTAATCTCCCCTGTGGCACTAGGAACCGACATTTCTTGGGATTGAGTGCAAGTCTTGCTCGTCGACACCGGTCCATGCATTCTCCCAGTATCCTCAAATGGTTTTCCTTATCACTATATACTGACCAGTTGTCCAGAAAGGCCTTGAAGTTCCCAGTGGCCATTTTGTCAAAGATGTGGAGTATGATCCTCTGGAAAGTGGCTGGGGCGTTGCATAGCCCAAATGGCATATGGTTGTACGCAAAAACTCCATCTTCTACAATAAATGTGGTATTGAGTTTGTCCTCCTCCGCGATGCTGATCTTGTTATAACCGGAAAAGCCGTCCATGAAGGAGTAAATCTCATGCCCTGCTACCTCTTCGAGGATACTATCAGTAAACGGTATCGGAAACGGGTCCTTAATGGTTACAGCATTTAAGCTTCTGAAGTCCACGCAAATGTGGATCTGGTTTCCTTCCTTTTTCAGGGAAATAACAATGGGGGAAACCCATTCACTAGTTTGCATTCGAAAAATGATCCCAACGTCTAGCATTTTTTCTATTTCTTGTACCTTGGCTGCATAGTTCTTATTCATGCAATAGGGGCGTTTCCGCACAGGCCTTGCCCCCTCCATCAAAGGTATTTGATGTATGCATAGTTCGGGGGGTACTCCCTTCAGATCTTTATAAGTCCAAGCGAACACATCTTTATACTCCAAGAATATCTTAAATGCTGCCATCTTTAGTACAGGGATCCAATCATCTCCAACCATTGTTACTCTTGGGTCCTTTTCATCTCCCAGGTTGGTGCTCTGAACCTTTGGTTCCTTGTATTGTACCACTTCTTTCTCAAATTGGTGTGTCGGGGTGCTGTCTACTTCTGCCCCTCCTTCCTCGTATTCAGCAAATTGTGGCGGGTAGGTGTCATCGTTTCCTAACTTGAGGATTTCCAATACATTGCACTCTGGCTGGAAGATCTCATAGTCTTCCATCTGCCAGTGGAATAATCCACTGAGAGAACTCATTTCATCTTCTGAGCAATTACCGAGGCGAAGCACCCCTTCTCCATTCGGCTCTATCTCGCCTTTTTCCCTCACGGTATCCTCCTCCGAGTCAGAATCTGAGGCCATTTCTTGACTCACCTGCTGGTTCCTCAGGTCAATGACATATTTGTTTCCCTCACTTTCAATGGAAAGGGTATTTTTCTTCCAGTTGTGGTCTGCTTTGGCCGTGACAAGCCATCCTCTTCCCAAAAGTGCATCATATCCCTTCCGCTCCAACGATATGACCATGAAATCTAGAAAGAAGTGTTGTGTCCCGATAGTTAGCTTTTGGCCCATAAGCGTGCCCAATGGTTTGATGCCATGCTGATCGGCTCCTACGAGGTGGAATGTAGGCGGCCAGAGTGTCGGCTTCCCCAAGGTTTTCCATGTCTCCTCAGGTAGCACGTTTACAGCAAACCCACCATCTACGATGGTGTTAGTAAGCCTGAACCCGAGAATCTCCGTTTCTACTACGGCTGGTGTGCTGGCTACCCCTACTGTCATCAACATAGGGTCTTTAGTCCCCTTTGAGTGGTTCCTTTCTTCCATTTCCTCCCTGTGGTTTGGCGTCTTCCCCTCTTTCCTGGTCTCCTCTACTTGGTTTATAGCTATCCGTAGTTGCGGTAGTGTTTGCAACAGATCCACTACACGGACTGGCACGGTGGTTTGCAGTAGCTGTTTCATTATGGTTGTTTCGGAGTCGGTTCGTATGGTGTTGGTGGTTTTGTGGGATGCTGGCTTTCTCCATTCCTCACTCATTACCCTTTCTACTTCCCTCTGTGCCTCCTTTAGTCTTCCCTTCTCTGTGCCTGGGTCAGGGTATATTAGTTTCCTTATATGAGATTGGGTAATGGCTAGTACTTCTGGGCACAGTACGTCTGGTTCTGGCTGTACTACCTCCAACATGTTCACGCCTTTCTGCCTTGGACATTTCGTATCTTCGTGATTGCCCGGCCCACACCATTTGCAGAGTAGCCCTCCTTGCCCAACACCACTCTGGCAGTCGCGTGCAAAATGGCCCCATTCGTTACATCGTCGACATTGTATCATTGGCCTTCCTTTTGCATCGTATTGGATGCAACCCCGTGGTGTATTATTATTACTGTTGTTGTTACTCCCCCTCCGGCTGTTCCTATAGCCACCTAGTGAGGCGTCTGAGTTTGTGTTCTTGGTGGGTGTAGTGGTTGGTGTTGCCTGTTTTTGAGTATATAGTACTTGGGCACTCCTTGCCTTCAAGTTGCAGGGGCATTCCTTAATAGCATGCCCCAACACTTGGCAGATGTCACAAAAAGCTTTCTTTGGACAATTGGTTTTTGTGTGTCCCTCCAGTTTGCACTCTGTGCACCAGAGGTCTCTGCCCTCCCTACTTTCTTCCTTTTGCGTCCGCATTTCCTGCATCATCCGTCTCATATCCTTCCGGAGTGCTTGTATCGTATGTGACTCCTCCTTGCTTTCCTGATCACTACTATCTTCATCGCTTGTGTGCTTCTTGCCCTTTGATGTCTTGTTCTCGCTTTCAATATCCATGGTTCTATTGTATGCCTCCATGAAAGTAGATGGGGGTACTACCTTCATCTTTTTCCGCAATGATGGTTGCAGACCCTCAATGAACCATCGCTTCTTTAACCCGTCGGCCGGGGTATTGTCCATTTTGCCAATTAATTCTTTTAGTTTGCGGTAGTAGGACCGTACCGTCTCACTCTTGCCCTTTTTGGTGTTGTATATTACTGCGACGATCTCATCATCGTCCCGCAGTAGCCGAAACTCCTCCTCAAATGCCTTAGCAAGTTTTTTCCAGGTATCCTTCGAAGTGGTGGGTAGGTTCGTGTACCAGTCAATGGCAATACCACGGAGGGTGGCTGGGAATGCTTTCAGCCAGTTATCCTCATCATCCTCGCCATTAGCCTGCCATATGGTGACACAAGTTTTACAGTGGCGGGCGGGATCCTCCGATCCTAGTCCATTGAATCTGGGAAGTTTCTGTTTTTCGGGGTTATGTGCCATCTTCCTCATACTCCTTGAGTTATCCTGGGAATTGTTAAATGACTCGGTTGGCGCGGTTGTTTGTTCCCAATGATCACTGGCCTCTGGGCTGTTGTGACTCCTGTCCCATGCTTGTGTATGTTGTCGAGAACCTTCCGCTAGGCTCCCTCTTTCTTCCACTATCTTGTAGAGTTCTAGGCGCCTCTCGAGTTGCTCTTGGATATGTAGGGATCTTCTTACTATGTCTTCTTGGTTCCCTTCTTGTTCCTCCGAGGCTTCTCGGCTTCGATCTTTGTTAAGTCTATTTGGCATTAATTATTGGAATTACGGCGGTTTCGTCGTTGTGTGTAGTCCCTCTGCTCTTCTTCCCTTTGATCCCTTTCTTTATACTGTTGGAGCACTTGTTGCCTGCGTTGCTCCCTTCGTGTGTTCTCTCGTTCCTCTTCACGTTCCACGAGTACACGTGCCAACAACCTTGGAAGGCTACCCAGGAGATCATGTACCACCTGGTTCACGTTGAGTTCCGCCCGTACCGTATCAGCCGAGATAGCGCTCAGTTCCGGTTCTTGCTGTACGTACCGGTCCACGGAAACGTCCCACGCGTGAATCAGGTCCCGTGTCAACTGATCCTCCCTAGTTACTTCCGTGTTATCTTCTATGTCACTGTCTATCACCAGGATACTTTGGTCGAATGGACGACCCATTATACTTCCATCCCGCCAGCTTTCCCTCCTCAGACCTTCAGATTTGATTTAGGCAACGACGCCAAAATGTTAGTAGGCTAAGTGGTTCAGGTGGTAGCATAGGGAACATCAATATACAATGTACAACACTAGAGCATAGTAATTCATTAGCATGGAACCAATAACACACAGCACAGTATACCAAGATAAATTCATGTAACACCGATGTATCTCATATTTCTCTCCAATCCAATGTGTCCAAAATGTGCTACAAGTTTACAATATAAAGAGTGCGGTTGGTTAGGCCACCAATCGTCAGGCAACTAACTACCCGCGGATATAACTTAATACTATTGTTTTCTCTTAAAGCATTAAAAAGCCTTATTTACTAATTAACTGGCTTACAACCCCTTTGGCTAACCACTCATCCCCTTACACTGTAAACTTGCCTGTGGGGATGGATATCAGGCAAATCCAAACATCAATATAGCAACTAGAGAAGTGGGGACATGACATCTTGACTTACTATAAATAGTAAGTATATGAAACTAAGCCCAAACGAAGTCCAATTTGAGCCAAACGAAGACCAAACTGGAACATACTGGTAATTGAATTCCGGGGAAGACAAGAACCTCCATTAACCAAGCCTCTTCCTCAAAAGACCCTCTATCCACAATTATTAGCCTACGAGGGTCAGAATGATAGACTAATCATCCAAAATCCATGTCTGCTAAAATGGGGACATTATACAAAATGATTTCTATAATGTTTAAACTAGTAGCACAAAGCATGAACAATTTCTATTTAACCCTTCCTATGCATATACATAACTTTCAAAGAGAGAATATACATCTACAACAGACTGACATTTAATCAAACAGTTGGTATGCATCTCGAAGGTTGGAGAAACAACATATGAACTAAGAGCAACCTTATTCCTCCTTTTATTATAGATAATAGACTAGTTACAAATGAATAATGGCCAAGACTCTTGGCTGTCACTGAAGTATGTCTCAGAATTTTCTGAGAATTAATTGGCAGCAAGCATTCACACATACAATATTGAAAACTTAGCAAACAATATCAAAGTGAACTTGGATAAAGCGCCTTGAAGTATGAATGAAGAAGCAAACAATTTCAAGTGTCTTGATGCCTTCCCAGTGCCAAATGGAATTATTCATCCAAATTGCCCCTGTTTCTGCTATGAGTGCCCAAACAAATAATCTTCAACTCTTTCGCTGCCCTTCAACCTTCTAACCTCATCTGCACACCCTTCCTAAGTGGCCGTCCCAATCTTGAAGAGATTCAATGCACAACAATGGAGCAATGAGCAAAATCGTGGAAATTAGGATGATTGGTCGAATTAGCTTCAGACTGGTTTTTGAACATGCATTCACCTCAAACCACCTCCAAAATGCTCCTACATGAATCGCCTAACTCCTCCCATACTGTAGATACAAGTGTGGATCAAAATGAGCCCTAGTGATACAAAATCGTGGTATCACACAAGCTGATAAAAGTCTGAAAATGTCTGAAATGTAAACTCAGAAAATAGAAGATGTAATCGGCTCTCATATAGCGGAATTCTTGAATACTTCTAACACCAAAATATGCCTCCAATGATCTCCAAATTGAATTCAATCAAAATCGGCCCTTGGCCACCAATGAAGCTCAAGTGAAAGGACTGATTTGTCCTTCCCAACTACCATGACAATGTAGCAAATTCAATAAGCTCAATATGGAAGACTGAATTGTCTCCCACTCTTAGCTCCAGCCCCTCAGAAGATCTTTTACTCCCTCAGTTATGCTATCTATGGGAGTTTTCGTTCCCAAAGATGAAGATTTGTAGAAACCCCTCGGTTCCACCAAACCAAATCAATATCCAAATCGATAATCGAAGCTGCTTTGAAGCTCAACTAGATCTCCCTTTATACTTTTTCCAGCCCATCTCTAGAAGCTTCTAGAAATAATATAATATTATTTCACTTAAGTGACTTTATGATATAATATCTAAGTCACTTTATTAAATTAATTAAATATAAAGTCATCTTTTAATTTTTTATTTATTTGATAACTTCATAAATAATTAACTTAATTTATTAAATAAAATAATTAATTAAGCTATCCATGAAAAATAATAATAATTTGGACAACTTAACTAATTAATTCCTCTCCAAAAAAGGGGACATTATGCAGTGCAATAAGAGAGTAATCCAAGACGAAGGCTTCAAGGTCAAGAGCAATCAAGGTGAAGACTAGGTGAAGATGATCAAGTTAGGCAAGATGATGCAGGCGCTTGGAGATGTTGAGTATCGAGATATGTCTCAACCACAAACACTTGTGATGAGTTATAGGGAGGAGCAAGCTAAGGTGGCGCCTAGTCATCTTCATTCATCTTCATTCACCTGACTCACCCAACTAGGAGGATAACTACCACATGTAGAGGCACAAAGTTCGATCTACCTAACCTCATCATTCATTGGTCAAACTTTCAAGGAAGGACATGTGTCCTATTCATTGTAATTTTATCATTGATCATGCATTAAATGCTATCTAATGGTTGTAACAAACCCTAATTAAGGTTTCTATCTTTCAATTTTGGCCATTGATGTGGATTCGATCCTGGCCATTCAATTGTATTGAGAGCACTATATAAGACTTGCTTACTCATTTGTAAAGCTTAATAGCAGGTTAATAAGCATTAGATAGCAAGCAGATAGTTAGAATAGAATAGGAGAAGGCAGAAATTGTTGCCAAGCTTGTAAATAGACATCCTTTTCATTGAAGATATGGTGGAATGTGTTGTTTCTTCTACATAATTGCATGGTTTCTTGTTGGATCCGCATGTTAGATGAAGTTCTTCGATTGTGATGGAGTAATGTGTGGATGTTGATAATTCCTTGTTCATACTATTTGTGGTTGGATGACTTTCAATTGCAGTGCATAGTTAGATTGGACATCAAAATGTGCTAAGTTCAATTATGGATTGTTTTCATCCAAGTTACACCAGTGTATTGGGTATTTGGATAAATGATTCATGATATGAAAACCTTTCAATTCCCTTGGAAGATCGCATCAATTTTGTGTAGTTGTTGGCAACATGGCAAAGCAAAGCTTGGTTAAGGAATGTGTCCATCCTAGTGTGATCCACTGCTATCATTGATCTTAGGAGTAGTTTAGATTTCTCTAAACCTTCAATCTTTTTATCTTTTTTTCCAAATCAAGTAAAATTCCATGTTCCAGCAGCATTCAAACATTCAGGTTCAACGTAAGTCCCCCTTGTGATTCTAGCAAATCACATCACAATCACTGAGTCTATTCACAATATAAAGTCAAGACTTGACTATCGGAACCTTGGAGTCGTCTCATTTGATCACATTGTTTAGCATCCGGGAGGTCTTTGTTCAAGAGAGGATAGAATACTTAGTATTTTATTTTGTGTTGCATGATGTCATAAAAACACATCAACAGTGTGCCTTGTGGAGCCCACAAAAATTATGTATATACTGTTACAACTTTTCAGGAGTAATTATAGCTCTGTGAAGAGTGGTTAGTCAGGTTGGTGCTACTTGGAATTTCCCTTGGAGAGCAATTGGTTATATATGCTGCTTGATCCCTTGAACACACATTTACCTTTTTGTTTTTTAAATTAGAATATGGAGTTTTAATTAAGGGGCCCCATCCCTACAATACCATTACACATACTAATAAGATCAAAATACCTGTTCAATACCCATGCAAGGGTGATAACCTCAAAGAAAAGAGATAATAAACCATACTAACAGGAAAACGAAAAATAGAACTCCAGAACTACACACATTGCTCTAATCTATGTCATAACATAATACTAGCATGGGAAAATGGGTGCATAAACAGCCAGATCAACCGGTACTGAGCATACCAACAGGAAATAACAACAAAAAACATATAAAACATTCATAGTTCAGGGAGACCACACTGAGAAATCACTGCATCAATAGGAGCATATCTCCGTTGATCATATGCTCTATTGGAGACGCTGTTGCTTGACACTGTGTAATGCCCCCATTTTGAAATAGGATTTAATAATAAATACTAATAATAAAATTAAAATATAAAAGATTAAAAACAAAACTAAAATTAAAATATAAAAGAATAGAATTAAAATTATTAAAATTTAGTTAAGTTTAATAAATGGTCAAAAGGCATGAAATGAAAAGTTGCGACTCCCTCAAACATGAGGTATAAAAGGGAGAAGAGAACTTCATTTGAAAGGGGATTTTTAATCAAAAAATGAGAAGTGCAGATCTGATTTGAATAATAAGACAGCGATGAGGAGACATGACCCTTTAAAGGGATGTCTCTTTCCAAAGAGATGTGTCTCCTCAATGAGATATGAAGGTATAAAAAGAGTAAGAAGAGGAGGGAATAGGAATATTGATTCTGAGTTTAATACAGAAAAGTGTAGGCATCGAACAAAGAATGGAATGAAGGGAGGAAGAAAGAATGGAGCATTTGTAGTGAGTCAAACCAAATCTGACTCAAAACCATTCACTTGCTGCCCTTGTAAATTTGTCAAACAGTTGACAAACCAAATCTGAACTTGCTGATTGAAACTTGTTTAGAGTTTTTGAAGTTTTGAAGATACTTGAATTGCTGATTTGATCTTTGGGAGCGATATGTAAGTCTGAAATGATGTACAACAACTAATAATGCAACAATATTAATGAATTGATGATGAATATGCATCTATATCACCATTGTCATTTTAACAAACACTTAGCATGCAAACTAGAAATTATATGGCAGCAGCATAATGAAGTCTTTTATTGATTATTCTCATGCCAAATAGTTACATAGATATAGCATGTAATTCCCAGAACTTATGATAGCAAAGTCAGAGAACCTGGTATGTAAAATGCCTGCTGCAAATGATGGCCTCCACTCTACAATGTATGTCAACCAACTTCATCAAGCTGGGCGCTAGGTACTGGACAAATTTATGCACAAAAGAGAATCGATCGAGCTCTTCTCTCCATTACACCTAGCAGCTGGAAATGCTTGTTTCAGACATACAAACATTCAAATGATTACCGAGATGAAGGCATCCATACTAGCAAGGATATTTGCACACATAACAAGGCGCTAGAGTCTAAAGAAACACATCGCTGCTGTAGCTGTATATAATCTGCTAATTAAATGCTTGATTTCCTGATGTATAATGACAGCCAATATGAATCTCCAAGTCTGCTGTAGATATACCTCCCAAACCTTCAAACCCTAGATGGAATATTCCACCTGTTAGCACAAATTGGACTCCTGGATGCAACCCACAATCAGGCAATAATCTCAGCTGGTATCTCACAGCCTCAAAATTGCACAAACACTGAAGAGTTTACATTCTCCAATGCTCAACAATGGCAGAAACCTGGTTTCTTCTCCAATTCTTTCAAAGCAATCAAAGCTCATATGATGAATTAGTATTATTTTTCTTTTGATGCCTTTTATACCTCTCTTAAAGAAGTCGACCCATCTTAAGTGCATTTAATATCATTTAAAATAATATAAATGTTTGCACATTGACTTTATTAAATGGTTTAATATTTGGCCTCCAAAACATAATTAATTAATTGCACTTTTAATCACTTAAATGAAGGGTCAAGGCCTCATCGAATATGAAGTGCAAATAAATTTTTTATATTATGCCTTTAATGATTAATTAGTACTTCATTAATAATTAGAATAACATAACTCCACAAATACTCATTATTTCTTGATCCCGTCTGAACCGGGGAGTCATCCACTGCGCATCCATCTGCCTTACTAAAAATAGTAAGGGTCCCTCTCAATCATCCACTAACTTACTATAAATAGTAAGTGTGTGAAACTGAGTCAAACGAAGGCCAATTTTGAATCAAACTGAGTTCCGGAAAGAGAACGCTCTGCCAACTGCCCACCAAGACCCTCTGACCATCTGCTTTAGCCTACGAGGGCCAAAATAATAGGCTAAACCATCAAAAAAAAGGAACAAGCTAAGAGGGGACATTACAGTCCGCCCTCCTTGAAATTGCTTGTCCCCAAGCAATTTCCACTGCTCAAAAAAGAAAACCCTCTGAAGGATCACTCCACCTGGGTCCCAAGGGAAGAACTGTGTAATGTCCCTGATATCACCAACCAACTCCTGTAACACCAACACCAATGGCATTGATAATACTTGCCGAACCAAATCAACCCCAACCATAGGTGTCGCCAGAACATAAATCTCATGAGGGAGCAACTTGGAGTGCTGACAATGTTTGCTTCTCAACTCTGCGCCAAGCAAGCTGTCATACACACTGTCTAGCACATGCACCACTAAATTGTACATCTGAAATAGATCATGTACATGAGGATCAAATGTAAAATTGTATGCACTCCTCACTATATACACCTCAGAAAACTCCTCTGCGAACCTTGTCTGAAGACCCGATGCACTAGAAGGGTCCCAAATTGTACGATCAATGCTCATCTCAGGTCTGGGGTCAAGAGAGTGATCAACATCTAACTCAAAAAGGGGATTATCATAAGACAATGTAGCATCTGCCTCAAACAAGGGATTGTTCACAAACTGAACAATACCTCCATGCTGATTTAAATCATACAACTTTGAAACCCTGGAATCATGAGCGAACACGAACTCCTCCTGGATCATCTCACGCTCCTCTTGAATAATCTCATGCTCTATCTTCCTGCTCCCTTTACTAACAAGAATGATAGTATGCAAGCTCCCATCTGCAATTCCCCTCAACAGATATTTTCTGTTATTCAACTCAAATTTCATTTCCAATCTAGGTACGTTGAGGGTAAATTCTCCAATGTCTTGGAGCCATTTCATACCCAATACTATGTCCACCACACCCATGTTGACCAGATAGAAGTCAACCTGTAACTCATAATCATTCAACTGTAAGGTGAGATTACCTATTCGCTTGGTGCATGTGAGGGTATATCCATCTGCAACTCAGACTCTAAATCCATTGAAGTCCTCTGATTGAAGTCTATATCTGGTCACAAAGCTCTCATCGATAAAATTATGCATTGCTCCAGTGTCAAGCATAGCAATGCAACACTATCCATTGACTGTTCCCCTGAATCGGAATGAAATCTCATCCTGCACATTAGCAAATAATGCCATAGGAGATAAGTTCCCATTAGGCCCAAACTCTACAAATTTAAACTCTCAGTTACCTTATTTGCTAGTAAGTCTGCTGCTGTGTTCTGCTCATGTTAACAATGTCTGAAATGCATGGAGTCAGTTTTAAGATCAAAGAAGTGCCTCCTCTAAGTATGTCTGCATCCTCCAAATAGAACAATGCTATTTTTATGAGAGCATTAATCACAACTTGTGAATCTCCTTCAACTGTGATATATCTGTATCTTGCATTGTAGGCCAAGAATAAACCAGCAATAAGATCCTCCCATTCTGCAGAATTATTGGTTTTATATTTTATGAGCAAAAAAATGAGAACCAGCTATCAAAAATACACCACCTCCATCTCTTACTAAGTATCCTGCACCAGCTAAGCCCAGATTTCTTTGAGAGGCGTTGTCAAGGTTCAATTCAAATATTGACTTCTAAATATTTATACGCTATTAACCCTTGAACAGGCATGAACATACATTTTCTTAATCTTCATGGGCATTTTAGTTGGATATAATGGGTATGGTGGAGTTTATTGTAATCATCAATCAGCTAGCTCAAATAACAAACAAAGCCTGTCAAGTGAACACATAATGGCATCTGACTTGTATTGCATAGTAGACATGGTGATGAATATTTAAAATTTTCAATCCTCAACTTGAGGCTTCATTACAATCATTTGTGTATCTTTTTTTTTAATCGGTATTTGGTATTTGTATTAATTTGAAAGAAAGTTACATCCCATATTATCAGTTCATCAGCTATGCATAATAGAAGTTAAATAACCAGTCCAACATATACAACCTTACATCATAATTCAAAATTTATGATCCCATCCCCAAACATTACGCATTGGTCTAGTCAATAGAAACCAAAAAAACCAAAAACAAAGTACAGTACCGCCCTCCATCCTAGTCCTCCAAGATTGCTTTCCCTTTGTCTTCCGCCACCACCACCGTTGCCCCATTCTGGCTCACAATCTCTGGTTTGCATCTGCTACCGGATGATTCGCCATGCAGCATACCACAGACCCTCCTTGTCTTTCTCGATCCCACCAGACGGCCTCGTTTGCACTTTGGAGGGGTTGACTTCGCCTTCAAAGTTCGATAGTTCTCGCGTGGTCCCCATTTTGCTTGCTCCAACCTGATCTCCCAAGTGATCACTGACTTGATGTTCAACTTCACCCCTTGCATCCCAATCTGAGCCATCACCCTCCTCACTTCTTTGTTGCAGTTAGCGCTCCATAGTAAAAAAGGCCTTAGAGGAGCAAATTCGCTGACATGAATCCACACCCCACTTGGACATTCAAACGCCTCCTTATTGTGGGCCATTTCCAAAATTTCTCCATCCCCTACAACCACTTTTCTTCACGCACCTGTTCATAATCTCCACCACCTTGCTTCTTGGCTCCAACTCAAGGCACCACACCATGAACAATGATGCGATATCCGCATTGGTGCGATATCAGAATTCCCCATTAAGATATTCTTCTCCTAGCACAATTTTTGCTCGGGTGATAAAAGTTCTGTCCTCAAAGATGAAAATATTTGCGAGCCTTTCATCCGTAATTCGACCCCAAAAAGCAACCTGTTATTTATGAGTCTATATCAAAAAATTGGCCTCCATCTTCAATCACTTCATAGACTACACACACCAATCTTCATCGAGACACCAAAGAAAACATAAATGACATCTGAAAATACTAGAGGTATATAATCATCTTTCTCTTGTCCTGCGCCTTAAATGCCACTTCCAACTTGTTTACCTTCAATAAATTTGGCAACATTATCTTGGATACGGATCCAGCCCAGCAAGAAGATTTTTTGGTTTTTGAACTCCCATTTTGAAATGATCTCCATAATAAATTGTCAGTATAGCACATATAGTCTCGCCATTTTTCCTTAAAGAGAAAGGCCACCGCTATTTGCTGCCAATTGTGGCTCTGATGCAAGTGATATGTAATTTTTTCATTCGTACATCCATCCTCTATCAATCGCACATCCAAACACACTTCTGACTTCCCCCTCGCTTATGTGCCATATATTTCATCATTCTTTACACTTCTGGCATTAATTGGTTTTGCTGCTCTCTCAACACCTTAATTTTGCTCTGCGACCATCACCCGCTCCTCTTTCCACCTTATGTCGCCTTGTGGGTAATCTACGACCTCCTTAGCTTGGATGTCCGCCTCCTAGTTTCCGTCTCTTAGAGTATGGGATACCCTAAATTTTGGGAATTCCTTTAGTTGCATGATGATGATCTGTATTATTTTATCGATTTTCCAGTTTATTGCATTCCCCTTCATTATCGCCTGAGTAATAATCTTTGAGTCACCTTCCAGCTGCAAAAATCTCACCCCTAGTCTTTTTGCCATCTGAATCACAAGAAGAGCTGCATTTGCTTCTGCAATATTGTTGGTAGTCATCCCTAAGCCTTGTCCGCTTCTTGCCAAAACCTCACCCTCATGATTTCTTGCTACACACCCCATTCTTGATTGACTAGGATTGCCTCGAATCGCACCATCAAAATTCACCTTAATCCAGTCCTTATCTAGGGGAATCCATTGTACATTAGGCCTAGAAGACTTTGAAGGATCAACCCTTGATAGCCCATTAACGGGCCTATCATTTGTGTATCTTTGTTATGCTACTAAAGAACACAATAGTAAAACACCATAGAAGAACAAACATACTTTAGATAACTGTAGTTTATTGATATAAGGTGGTGTACATCCTGTAGCTATGGTCCAAGGAGAGTATGATAATATGAAATTTCCTGTCCCCAACCTTTGTCATCTTACATATAGGCTGTTAATTTGAGAGGTGCAGCAGTTAGCTTCAACCATCAAGGTACAGAGTCTACAGACCATACTAACCAAAATATAATCTAGTATGCTAATTATGTTAACATTTGTAATTAGATAAAATTGTTGTCATCTATGTTTGCATAACAAGGAATCACAATTATGTGACTTCAATTTTTACCTGTTAGGATTGACTAGGATGCTTGCATGCTTATTCTTGGCTTGACTTTTGCCATATGTCACAAAGACAGGGAAACTAGATAGTGGAATATTATGATTTGCCATATTTTATGATATCATTTATGGTGCAACATTTGTAGAATATGCTGATATCTATATGATTATTTTCGTCATGTTGAACTTCACAAGCACTAATTACAGTCATATACCGTCCATGAACGAAAGGTTTTTCAATAATGTTCACTTGTAAAATTTGTGCATGGGTTGTTTTTTGCCCTGTCATTGTACATTTAGCTTCTTGTAAGACACTTATTCAACATAGGTGCTCTACTAATTTTGTGGTATGACTTATCATGTCTTTTAACAAATTCCCACTATTCTAATTTCTTATGCATTGGAAATTTACTTTTTAAAAGGAAATTTTTGAGAGAGTTTGCTGCAATTTTTTTGAACATATTCTATTTAATCTTATTCTGTTGATTATCTTGGTATGCACCCTCTGTTCAAATCACGAATACATTACGAAAATTTCTGATTGTGCTGCTACTATATTGACATGTGTTTATTAATTCTGATCTGCTTGAACTGTTTTCTTGGGTTCAAGGGCTTGAAAACCTTTTTTATAGTGGGTTGGGAAGGCCAGAGTGAAATTAAATAATACATCATTTTCTTTTTTTAGGGGTCTATGTCATGATGTCGGGATTAGATTTGGAGAGATTAGTCCTGGCAGCAGGGCCCATTGGTCTAATGCAGGCCTCAATGGATGCTGTTCTTCCATATGTTCGCCAGCGTGAACAATTTGGTCACCCAATTGGGGAGTTTCAGTTCATACAGGTTCAAATATTATACCTTGCAAAATAGATCTTTGGGTTGCATTTGGCTCACAACATGTTGCCAAAATCAGATTTTCAGAATTAACTTTTTCATTGCTTACTTTTTCACAGGGATAACAAGAATGTAACAGAAGATGTAATTAGCAATAGCAGTTATATTGAATTGGTGGTGAATAGTCAGATTCTTACTGGTTGCATTTGTTTTTGGAGAGACAGGGAAAAATGGCTGATATGTACACTGCTCTGCAAGCATCCAGGTAAGGCATGACACGCTCATTTTTTTGTGAGAACAGATAATAACATTCAGAACAAACTGCAAACTCATCCTTGTGCTTGCAGGGCTTTTGTCTATTCTGTTGCAAAGAAATGTGACAATGGCGAAGTTGACAAGAAGGTATTGCATATTCAGTAAAGCCATAGCATGTTCAAGCACATTCCTATCTGATTAGCATTATATTTGATTGGTTGATCTGTACCTAAATTGATTTACTTAGCTTAAAATTGGTAAGGTCGCCTAACTTGCATTTTATGGAGGTCTCAATAAGTGGTTGTTTGCAATTAGTTCCTTAAAAATACTAGTTTCTATTAGGGAAAAAGTGTAGACTGAAAGTTCATTAAGCTGCAAAGCTTTTGTACATTATGAGAAATTAAAACATGCATTACATGGTTAAGGTTCAAGCAACAGCAACAGCACACAAGAGTGGGCAACAAAATATGGATATATGCCATGTTCCAGATGTTTTTCAGGGACATGAATGGTGGGAAATGTGTTTCTGGGATGGCAGTCAAGGGGCTAATTTTTGGGGATGGTGGGGGATGGCAGTATAAAAGTACATGCAGACAAATTTCTACAAGTTTAACTAATATTGAGTAACGTGACATCAAAATTAAGCCAGTGACAACAGCATAGCAGCAATAAATATATCATGACAGCAGTAACAGTGGTATATCAGCAATGAATATATCATGTTTCAGATTCATAGCTAATAATTTAACATTAACAATAATAATTTCTGATTTCATTGTTCAAACTTCAAAGTTTTTGATATACAACAGCATAAAACATTGTACTACAACTATGCCTCATCTAGGCAATCAATATCAAAAGAGCTACCTTTGGCTTGTACAATGGAAACCTGACCAATCTTGGCTGCACCTATTTGTCATGAATCTACCTAACGTCTTTAAGATCAACATCTCAATGTGCTATTGGAGTTCTATAACCACCCCTAACTTTAATTTTTCTTTTCCCAGTATAAAACATCAGTAGGAACTTGCCAACAGTGAGATATAGCTGTCTTTAAATGCTGATATAAGTTTACAGTGCTGACGCAAACAGTTCTGAGTAATGACTAACAACAATGATACACACATTCACAATCAACTCCTACTAGCATGGATAGTCATCAAAGTGAATATAACCACAAAATACCTTGGAATCAGAACCTAGAAATTAGAATGATAACAGCAAGTTTGAAATAACATTATATGCTTCTACAAGTAAGGTGCTGGACTACTATGGACTGGAAATTGAGTTGCAAACCTGTTAAATGGCTGTTACAGCCTATAACATCAAGTAGATACCTCTAATTACTCACCAACTTCGCATTGAAGGGAATACCAAAGATCCAATACATACTGCACACCTCCAGCATTCTCTAACATACCCATGAAGGTAAGAAAAATGCAATTTACAGGTCTGAATATGACTGTCCAGGTACAGCAGGTCTGAATTGATCTCTGGTACAACCCCTATGAATTTTTATTATTCATTTCTCTAAGGCACGTTTTACGAGGCAAAAGCTCGTATTGATTTGTGTCTAGTCCTGCGTATGTTTATCGTCTTAGTCTAAGTTTTGGTTGGTTTTGGTTTTCTTTTTTCCTCCTTTTTGTGCAATTTCGGGTTTTAAGTTGGTCATTGCAAGTAATAGGAACTTTCAAATGTCATTGCAAGTAAATGAACCTCACTTGTAATCGGGTCTTAGAAATCCAATTACAAGTCACTTCATTATTTTTTAAATAAAAGAAAAGGTTTGCTTTACTTGTAATCGGGTTCTTAAGACCCGATTACAAGTATATTTTGCATAAGCGAAGTAAGGCATATTTTTCACTTGCATCGAACTCCTAAGAACCCGATTCCTTTTTGGCTCTTGCCTTTTTGAGGTCTGTAATATTCAAGGGAGCCTCATTAAGGCGCTTTTGAGTTGTGATAGGAGTGTTTCTCTTTATACGCCCTTTTGTTTTAGAGCCATTGTGTGAAGATTTATAGATCATTTTATTTTCTCCTTTTGGCGCTGCGTTTGGATTTGGGCGAGTTCTTGTTTATCGTCACTTTGGGGTTTCATTTTCAGAGGTAGGTTCTTTTTTGCTTTCATTTCTTTTCGTTTTCCTTGTTTCCTCGTTTCTGTTTTTCCAAGGAGAGCATGGTTTTCGTTTGCTTTTTCTTTTATTTCTTTTCTTCGCGTATGTTTTGTTGGCTAACAGTGCAATTTGACCAAATTGCAAGCCTTGGTTTTGTCATGTTTCAGCTTCAATGTTTTTCCCCTCTACGTTCAGCTGGCAATCGGGTCTTAAGATTCCGATTGCAAGTATGCTCTCTAAGATTGTTGCCTTCATTGTTCGCTTGCTCGCAATCGAGTCTTCAAGATCCGATTGCAAGCTCATCTTTATCATACGTTGGCATTTCCCTATGTACTTGCTTGCAGTTGGGTCTCAAACCGCCGACTGCAAGTTTGTGTATTCCTTGCTATCTTTTGCACTTGCAATCAAGAATGACTATGGTAAACTTGATTATACTTAAACACTTTTGCATTTACACTTACTTGCAATCGGGTCTTGAAGAACTGACTGCAAGCTTCCATCTATCATTCAAAGAACACTTACTTGCAATAGGGTCTTCAAGAGCTTATACCTATTATGCAAGCTTGCTTACATGCATTCGGGTCTCCAAGACCCGATTGCAAGTGCAAGTGTCAAGGTTTTTCCCTAACTTGAGTTGATCATTTCCACTTTTCCAAGCTTGCTGCTATCCACTTGCATTCCACCTCCTGAGATCCAAAATTTTGCCCATGTCACTATCAGTGTCTTGTTCATAACTCATCGTTCAAGTTTGTCCACTCTTTTTCCCTTTCCCATAATAAATCTCATGATAAGTCGAGAGTTGGGCATTGTTTTGTAAGATCTTTCATTTGAAGACGGTGTCATGTCCTCTCCAATAGCCTGTGATGATGTCTTAACTCTTTGGGGTTTTCATCACAGCATTACAGATTCTTGCTCGATGACAAAAGAACCAGGATCTCCTTCCAACAAGAAGATGAAGTATAAATATGACAAGTACCAGAATGAGATTTCTCCTTCTCAAGTGAGCTCTCTTGTCGATGAAATCAAAGATATGGAGATTGGGCATGTTGATATGTCAAAGTTCCATGAGAGAGAAAAAGAGTCACCGAATCATAGCATGCAACTGCTTTTGAATTGTCATATCCACTTGGTTTCCACTTTCCCAATGGCTACCTTGGAACTAGAATCAAGGATGATGATGGCAATATTGTTATTAGATTGGATGCAGAAACTATTGATAAAATCTTTAAGGTTCCTGCTGCTCCAGTGTATGCAGACATCTCCATGAAGAGTGCTCTTGATCACTACAACCAAAAAATGTTAGATTGCATAAGGCACATCAATTCCAAATGGCTTAAGACTCCCAGGACCTGTTTGTCTTGATGGCCCAAATTATATAGTTTTTATTTCATTGAAGAAATTAGTGACATGATCATGCTCCTGAGTAGGATAATGGGGTTGAAGCAATCTAATGTGTTCGAGGTCTGGATGTACAAATACATTGTGGTCATGAGAAAAGCTCAGTTTCATATCTTTTGGGGTGAAGTGATCAACGATAACCTGTGTGAGCAACTCTTACAAGTTCCAACCACTCTAACTTTCTACATGGACTCCTACCTGGTATACATAGTAGTGTCACTAAGACAGTTTCCAGGTCTGTCCACCAAAGTGACAAGTCGCTGGTACCAGTGTGGAAATATTATGATCAACTCACCTTGAGACCTAGCAGGATTCACTATAAGAGGGTGCAGGATGCTTTCTTTGGTCATTTCATGTGTCTATTTGACAAGACACTTAAGAACAAGAGAGTGTCCGAGGCAGCCTGGAAGAAAGTGAATGAGTACGGATGCCTGTTTCTTCAGTTCCTGACTTTCACTTACATGAGAGTTGGCTGTTTTGAAGGCCATCCATACATGCTTCCAACATACCCTACTGATAAGATTATCCTGATGGAATTGGCTAGATAGCTGATGACAGTTCATGTAGTCCAATTAGCTCAACATAAGTTAGGGATCAATATATCCTCACATAATCCACTTCAAATTGGTAGATACTGAAATCAAGTTGAAGAGCCAAGGCAATGGTCATAGAGCTTCAAGAAATCAAGTTGAAGAAGTTCAAAGCAAGGAAAGATTTTGACTATCGAGGGATGAAAGATAAGATCCAGAGAGCCTTCACTCATGTTCATTGCCTTGAGGATATCTGGGTTGATCTTCGTACGGAGGAAGACATCAGGAAGATGGACTATAGTAGGCTTACCTTGGAGTAAATTGTAGATCTGAATCTAACCAAGATTCTAGAAGGCATGGTAGATGACGGGAAAATACTTGATCCAGAGTATACTAAACAAAGGGTCGTGGAGGCTCCTCTTCCATCTATACAATGGTCACAAAAGGAATGCACTTCAATTTTTGACAGATTTCAGTCAATCCTTGCCAATACCCATGCTTGGTTAAAGAGCAATAATGTTAAAACCATAAAGATTAAAGTTGGAGCAGAGGATGATTCAACATGACTAGTTGGGCATAAGTTTGACGTGAGAGTCAAGTACAAAGAGGGTGCTTCTTCCTCCGATACCAGAATCAAGCTAAGAGTTAGTAGAGCTTTGGTTATTCCTCCAGAAGAGGTGTCTTTGAAAGGAAAAGAGAAGCCCCAAGGGCAAATTCAGGTCATTGACCCTGAGGACGAATCACAAGAGGAGAATACTCCAGAATCTCCTACTACTTTGAACTTATATTCTCCTCATATGGGCATACCCCAATTGTCTTTGGATGTCCCTATGTCTCCAATAGACACAGATGTGGATTCTTTTTCTATAGTTCACATTGATCTTGTTGTGCCAAGTGTGTCTATTTGTATCATTGTAACATCATCAGCAACATATATATCTATGAATGCTTCACATGATAACTTGGAGAATGTTTTTGATGCAAATTCTTCATATGCTATTCTATCGAGTATGTCACTTCTTGAAATTGATACCTCTGCTGTAAGCTTTGATAAGTTCATGACTGAAGCCAGTCATGATGTATCATCCGAGCAAACACTTGTTGTTGTTCATGTTTGCCCTCTCGGGTGAATAACTTAAGACATAGAGGACATAACGCAGAATAATGCCATAAATATCAGACAAAGTGTATCAGATGTTCTATTCCTAATAAGTGTGTTTTACAAGTTACATTCCTGAGTATTAAAGGGTACCGAGGGGGTGCGAGCGCCAACCGTCGCACCGCAACTTCCACCCCTCGGTTGCCAACTAACCAAAACAATTACACATAATTAACTAATGTTATTCCCGTGTACAATAATGCCGCCAACATCATCCCCCCCAAAAAGAAGTGTCATCTCCAGGCGACTTACAAAAATGGAGATAATGCAACCTATACAAGATATGTGAAGGACTAGGGAGGGGGCTGAGAAAGCGTCCCTGAAGTAGAAGTGTGAGATGGCGGTGTCTGGGTCGCCAAGCGGGAACGAAGCTCATACACCTGCTGAGTGCGTGCAGGCACATCCCGTTCCGCTACGAGGACCTTCTCTAGAGCTGTCTTCACCATGTGTGCTGCCTCCAGTAGCTCCTTCTCCTTAGTATCCACTGCCTCCGTCGCGCAGGCCAACCATGTCTGCTCGGCTGCCAGGCGGGTCTCTACCTCGGCCTTCGCTGTCCGGATCTCAGCCGTCTCTGTGCGGGCCACCTCTAGCTGTGCCAACAACTGCGCCCTCTCGGCTGCCCATGAGGCCTGCTGATTGGCCACCTCTCTCTCCAACGCTACTCGGGAAGCCTCCCTGACTGCAGACTCCTACTGTGTACGCCTCAATGTATAATAGGCATCCCGGTAGACCTGCTCGATCTCGCGGACAACTGCCGTCACCCGACTCTCCACAACGGGCTGACGCAGCCTCCAAGCTTGGAGCATCTCCTCTGTCTCCGTAGTCGGCCACCCTTGAGACTCAAAGCAAGTAGCAAAGGCTATCGGGCAGCCCACCCGCATAAACTGTAGGACCTGCTCTAGCTCCACCACCACCTGCTGCAATGTTTGCGTCTGGGCGGCGGCCACTACCCGCCCACCGCTCGTTACCATATCAGCCATGTCAGCGAGATAAGTCTCAACATCCTCCCCCGTCTGTGCCGAAGACTAGGAAATCCCTGGTGGAACGGTCACTACTGCATCCTGTTGTGAAGGTATCGCCTCCGCCATCGAAGGTGCACCATCTCCTGGTGCCTGCCCAGAGGCGACCTCCCCTGCCTCGTGCCCAACTGTGAGTCCATGTGCCTCCCCTGACGAGTCATCCAAGTAGACTACCTCCGCTCCAATCTCTTGACACGGTGAGAATACAACAGCTCCCTCCGGCTATGCCAGGGTCATCTGAAACCGTTGTGTGAGCCAGCTCTGCATAGCCTCGAGGTCAGCACGCATCTCTGTGACCGGGGGATGGGTCGCTGTCGTCGGCTCCTCCAACAACGAAGCAGAAACAGTCACCACAGCGTCACTACCCACGACCTCCAACCGCACGTGAGGCTCGGTATCCGCCACCTCCGTCGGCCCCTGCTCGACCACTACTCGGTGCGGTGACTCCTCCATCCCTGACTCTGCCATGTCCTCGGGAAGTGCCGCTGTGGTTGGGCCCGACGGTGCTCCCTGGTGCTCGTGCTGGAGGGGACCAAGTGTAACAGGCGTGTGGCTCTGCCCGAAGGCCGGAATACAAGTGCCGCCTACTCCAGATGCTGGCACAATTGTGCCCATCGGTAACAAAGGTGGGGCAAACTGGACTCGTATAGGCTCCTCCGTTGCCTGGCTGTTATCGTCCTCCTCATCTTCCTCCTCCGAATCCTCCGTGCTACTGTACTCCCTCCCGCTGTCAGGCTCCCCTGAGGTCGAGGCCCTATCCACCGCCCGTTTCCGCTTCGCGGAAGAGTGCCCAATGTCCAAGTGCCTCCAATACATTATTGGAGGCTCTCCCGCTGCCAACGGTCCCTGTGGCCGTACCTCCAACTCGTCCTCCGGCACTACTTCCCGCGTGGCCTCCAAGAATAACCCTATAGCATAATGAGGCATATAGAATGTGCGATGCTGGAGCGTCAGAAACTCATACATACGCTCTGCCAGTAACGCTGCCCAGTCATATACGATGCCATTCATCAGCCCATTCATCAGCATAATCTGAGGGAGGGCAATGTCCGACGCCCTGCCCGACCCTGTCAATCTGCTCTTGATAACATCCATGATGCACCTCCAGTGGCCCTTCGCAACAAAAGTCTTGCGGATTCCGCGACTCTTCGTGGCTCTAGCCACGTTGTCCAACTCTGCTGTGGTCAAATTCCGGGAGACTAATTTAATCCACCGCTCCTTCTCCTCCTGTGTCATCTTCTTGGCCTTCAGGTCTATTTTCTTGCCCTGGCTGCCCGGAATGCCGAATACCCTCGTGAAATCCCTCGCTTTGAAGGATATAGTGACATCCCTCCGGAGGTATTCAAATGTGCTGGTGCATGTATGCCTGTCGAAGGTGTCCACCATGAAGTGTAGGGCACCCTCGTACTCCCGGATAGGGAACACGGGCATCCGAATAGCCCACTCTACTTGTGCTTTCCAGAGGTTTTGCTTTACCAGGTCATTATCGGGGGTGTCCTGCCACCATTTTCGGCATTCGAATCCATTCAGGCCCTCGAAAGTAACATTCTGTGGCGTCACTGTGTTTTTCGCACTTGCGGCGGCCTGTGGTACTTTCTGTTTTTGTTTTTGCCGGGCGCTGGCATCCATGGTGCCGCCTGCAATACGTACTCCCGATGCTAAGACCCTGATGTTGCTATTCCTATCCCTCTGGCTGCTACTGGAGGAAGCGTGCAGCTGTTTCTTCCAGCTTCTTTTCCCTGCTGAATCCATTAATCTCCCTGTAACCGATTTGTTTATAAAAATTCTACCCTTCGTAACGGCCTTCTTTTTCGTGCGGCTACTTGGTCTACCTGTGGCTCTATTCTTCCCTTTGCGGCTGCTGCGCGTAACCCTTGCTGTGGCTGCGTGGGATTGTGCGGACTTGGAGTGGCCGTGCGGTGGTAACTACCTCCAAGAAAAAGTGCACGACACTTGTAATGTCCGCTTGGCGACGGGGAGTTGCAGAATTAGGTGACGCCACTCCTCCCGTTTTCTTTGTTGGCCACGAAATCCCGTTCTCCCTAAGCGGTCCCCTTGTGGCGATTTTACCCACCGCACGGTGGAGGTACCTGCCTGTGCGCACCAATGGTGTATTTGTTCTCCATACTTACTGTGCGGTGCGCCCCTATGTTCTTCCTTCGGCGGTGTTCGGTGTTTTCTTCCCTTCACTCCTTGCTGTGTGGTGATGGCGGTGTGCGGGGTCATGTCTTCTTCCTTTCCTCGCCGTGGTAGCTTCTACCTTTCCTCGGCGGTGTGCGGCGTTGCGTGGTGGTGCGGGGTTCGGCGTCTTCTTTCCTTTTCCCTTCAGCGTGGTGTCTCCTTCGGTGTGCGGCGTTTTAACCTTGCGGCGCTTTATGTTTTTCGCGGCCTTCGGTGGCTTCCACCGCACGGTGGTGCCACCGTCGGTGGTTCCACTGCACGGTGGCTCCACCGTCGGTGGTCCCACCGCACGATGGTGCCACCGTCGGTGGTTTCACCGCACGGTGGCTCCACCGTCGGTGGTTCCACCGCACGGTGGCTCCACCGTCTGTGGTTTCACCGCACGGTGGTTCCATCGTGCGGTGATGCCACCTTTGGTGGGCCCACCGTAGGGTGGCCACTTTCTCTTCCCCACCGTACGGTGACTTCTATTTTTTTTTTTTTTTTTTCATATATATATATTTTTTTCCAAATTTTCTTTTATATATATTTTTTCAAATTTTCTTTTATATATATATTTTTTTTCAAGTTTTTCAATTTTTTGTAGCGGCTGACTGACTGGGGTTCCCGGTTCCCTCCGTTCGTGATAGATCTTCAGTTTCGACCCGTTGACTGCGTCTGGTATCTCCTTCCCGTCCAGTGTCCATAACTTTATCGCCCCGTTCGTATTGACCTCACGTATCCGGAAGGGCCCTAACCATCGGACTTTGAATTTCCCCGGTTTAATTTCGTTCCTCCCGTTGAATTTTAACACCAGCTGTCCGGGAGTAAAATTCATTCGCCGGAGGTGCTTGTCGTGCCACACCTTCCGTCTTTGCTGGGCTGTTTCTGTCGCCCACTGAGCCATCATCCTTCGCTCGTCCAATTTGTTCAACGCGTACAGCCTCTCCCTCAGGCTTTCCATGTCGCCAAGGCGATTATCGATGGCAATCCGCGGACTCGGTACCATGAATTCAACTGGCACCATGGCTTCTTGTCCATACATCAGCTGGAAAGGAGTCTGTCCAGTAGTTACTTTGTAGGTCGTTCGGTATGCCCAAAGTACTGACGGTAGGCACTCCTCCCAGTCATCCTTCTCCACTCCGCAAGACTTATATATCACCGACATTATTATTTTATTTGTGGCCTCCGCCTGGCCATTGGCACGTGGGTAGTACGGACTTGAGAATGAGTGAAAAATCTTGAAGTCTGATGTCAACCGGTGTATGACATGGTTCACGAAGTGGCCTCCCCGGTCACTGGTCAACTGAATAGGTATACCATATTGCGTAATGATTTGTTCATAAATAAACTTCGCTGTGCTTACTGCCGAATTATCCTGGAGGGCCCTTGCCTCCACCCACTTGGTCAAGTATTCTGTCGCAACTATAATGTATCGGCACCGTCGTGCGCGACTGGCCTTAAGAGGACCCACAAAGTCGAGTCCCCATCGCTCAAAGAGTTCTTGTGCATGTGACGGGTTGAGGGGCATCAAGTCCCGCTTCAGAGGTTTGCCCGCCTGTTGGCAAGTGTCGCACCTCACGACCCATTCCCTGGCGTCGTGATATACCGTTGGCCACCATAGTCTTGCGAGAAGCACCTTTCGAGCTGTGGTGTCTGGACCCATGTGTCCACTTGCGGGCCCTTCATGTGCCTCCCTTAATACACTCGAGACTTCTTCCTCCATGACACAACGCCTTAATATCTGGTCCGGCCCCATCTTGTAAAGTAACCCGTTGATGAGCGAAAAAGTCCTGCTCCTTAATGCGAGCTTTCTTCGTTCCCTAGGAGGCGTACCCTCCGGAAATTGAGACGTCGATAGGTACTCTCCAATCTTCTTGTACCACGAAGGGAGCACGGCTATTTGGAACAAGTGTGCATCCGGGAAATCATCATTTACTCCCTCTGGAGGTTCCCCCGACTTGATCCGCGACAGCTGGTCGGCGATGACATGGCTTCGCCCAGGTCTTACCACAATTAAAAATGTGAACTCCTGTAGTAGCAATAGCCAACGACTTATCCTCCCCTGGATAATGGGCTTGTTTACTAAATACATGAGTGCCTGGTGATCTACATAAAATGTGAATGGTGTGGCCAAGAGATAATGACGGAATTTCTGTACGGCATAGACCATACCGAGTGCTTCACGTTCTGTGGTACTATAGTTTTTCTCCGCCTTCGAGAGCAATCTGCTGGCAAAATAAACGGGGTGGTCCAGCCTGTGTCCTCCTACTTGGGCTAATGTAGCCCTGATGGCATAGTTTGAGGCATCTACGTGAACGTGGAATTCCCTATCCTAGTTCGGGTATGCCAATATGGGCGCTGCCATCAACCTTGTCTTCAGCTCTTCGAAGGCCTTGCTCTGTGGCTCTGCCCAAATGTATGGTTCCCCCTTCCTTGTCAACTTATCCAACGGGTGGGACACCTCAGCGAAGTTCTTGATGAACCTCTTGTAGTACCCCACATGACCAAGGAAGGACTTTACCCCTGTGACCTCCGTCGGAGGTTCCATTTCTACTATTACCCGAATCTTGTCCGGGTCCGTTTTGAATCCTTCTCTACACACAATGTTTCCCAGCAATCTTCCCTGTGGTACCATGAATCTACATTTCTTCGGGTTGAGGGCCAACCCTGCCCTCCGACACCTCTCCGGGCATTCTCCAAGAGTTTTTAAGTGGATGTCTTGTTCGCTGTAAATAGACCAATCATCCAGGAATGCTTTGAAGTTCCCCACCGACATCTTGTCGAAGATGTGCAAGATGATGCGCTGAAAGGTGGCAGGCGCATTGCATAGACCGAAGGGCATTCGGTTGTATGCGTACACACCGTCCTCCACCACGAAAGTTGTTTTCAGCCTATCTTCCTCCGCGATGGATATCTGGTTGTAACCAGAGAATCCATCCATGAAGGAATAGATTTCATGTCCAGCTACTTCCTCCAAGATGCTGTCTGTGAAGGGTATGGGAAACGGGTCTTTAACAGTGACAGCGTTTAGGCACCGGAAGTCTACACAGATCCGGATCTGGTTGGCCTCTTTCTTCAGGGAAATCACAATGGGGGACACCCATTCGCTTGTCTGTACTCTGAAGATTATGCCTGCTTCCAACATCCGCTCAATTTCGTCGTTCACCCGTACAGCATAATTTTTGTTCATTCGGTACGGCCGCTTCCTCACTGGCTGGGTTCCTGGTACCAACGTTATTCGGTGCACACATAGCTCTGGGGGCACGCCCTTCAAGTCCTTGTATGTCCATGCAAAGACATCCTTGTATTCCAGGAAAATTTTGAAGGCTGCGGCCTTCAACACTGGATTCCAATCATCTCCGACCAGGATGATCTTGGGGTCACTTGTCTCCCCGAGATTCATTTCCTTTAACGTGGCTTCCTGATACTTAATAGGCTCCCCCTTCAGGAATTGGTGTGCCGGCGCCTCATTCACTGCTGCCTCCCCTTCCTTATACTCGCCATATTCTGGGGGAAATATATCTGGTTCTTCTTCGATGCTCAATACGTTGCACGATGGTGTAAATAGTTCATAATCTCCCATTTGCCAATGGAAGAGGCCATTCAAGGAGTCCTCATCGTCCCCTGAGCATGCCTCCAGTTCTAACACCCCTTCATCACTGGGCTCCATGCGGCATCTATTTCCACCCTTCGCTAACTGGTGTCCCTCGGACTCTGAGTCGGAGGAAGAGGCTAACTCCTCGCTCACCATCTGCGTACAGAGATCGATTACGTACTTCCTCCCGACGTTTTCCAAAGAAAGGGTATTCCGCTTCCAGTTATGGTTGGCTTTTGCTGCAATGAGCCACCCCCGCCCCAGGATGGCGTCATATCCTTTCTGCTTTAAGGGGATTACCACAAAATCCAGCACGAATGGCTGCGTGCCGACCATCACCTGCTGGCCCATGAGGGTACCAATGGGTTTAATCCCATGTTGGTCTGCCCCTAGTAGGTTGAACGTAGGGGGCCACAACGTAGGCTTTCCCAACTTTTTCCATGTCGCTTCTGGGAGTACATTTACTCCTGACCCTCCGTCCACAATCGTGTCTATTAGGGTGGTCCCTAGTATACCCATTTCTACCACCGCCGGGTGGCGTCCGCTGTTGACTACCAACAACATGGGGTCGACCGCGGGGTTCGCGATCTCCCTAAACGCGGGGTTGGTTGTGGGGCGCACGACCTCTTTCGTTTTTACTTGTGGGGGTACAGAGTTTAAAATAGCCGTTTTTAGCTGCGGCATACTCTCCAGGAGGTTTTGAATTTTTACCGGTACCTCTACCTGCAAGATTTGCCGTAAGATTTCCTCTTCTCCCTTCGTCCATGGTGGACTTGCTGTCTGGTGACTGTTTTGTCCGTGTGCGGCCATTTCTTTTGTGATCTCGTCTCTGGCCTCCCGTACTCTCTCGGTCTCTGTGTGGGGATTTGGGTAGGCAATCTTTTTAGCCTGCACCCTTGTGATTGCCAATACTTCTGCCTTCGTAGGTTCTATGTTTAGAAGGTGTACACCAGGTTTCGGGCAATTTGCGTCCTCGTGGTCGCCTGGCCCGCACCATCAGCAGAGGTGCTGAGTGTTGGCTTCCTTCGGACAATCGCGGGCGAAGTGTCCCCACTGATTGCAGGCCCTACATTGAATCATCGGCTGGCCCTTGGCATTGTACTGGATCCGGTTTTTGTTGTTGTTGTTGTTATTTTTATTGTTTCTTCCTCCGCCGCGTCTATTATCCCGGTATCCTCCAGATGATGCTGTTGTGTTAGTCTGCTGGCCCGTACCCGTTGGTGCGGATGTTGTGGCCTGCTCTGTGAACAACACCTGGTTCGGGCTTCGGGTTTTCATATTGTATGGGCACTCCTTGGTGGAGTGTCCCATCATTTGGCAAATCTCACAGAATGCCTTCTTCGGGCAAGTACCCTTTGTGTGTCCATCACTCCTGCAGTCTGTACACCATACTTCAGTTTCTTCCGTCTTACTTGTACTCCCTTTCATGGCCTTGAATTCTCTCAGCATTCGTTCCATGTCCTTCTGGAGCGCATGTACCTTTTTACCTGATTCGCTACTGCTACTGCTCTCTCCGTCAGAATCTTCATCATCGTCAGATGAATATCTATTACTTTTCTTCTTTCTTGATGTTTTGTACTCGCTTTCCAAATCCATTGCCCTGTTATAGGCGTCGTCATTTGACGTCGGGGGTACAATCTTCATTTTTTTCCATAGGGAGGATTTCAATCCTTCCACGAACCATCGTTTTTTTAAGCCCTCAGCCGGTTGGCTCTCCATTTTACCCAAGAGTTCTTTCAGCCTCCGACTGTATGCTCGTACTGTCTCCTTAGTACCTTGCTTGGTACTATATATCTCTGTCACAATTTCGTTGTCATCACGAAGCAACCGGAACTCCTCCGTGAATTCCTTCTGTAGGGTAGCCCATGTGGCCACTTTTTGCTTATCTATATCGGAGTACCAATCTATGGCGACTCCTCGTAACGTGGCTGGGAACTGCTGTACCCGGTCATCGTGGTCTGTTACTCCGTTGGCGGACCAAATGGTCTCACATGTACGACAGTGCCGTAAGGGGTCTTCCTTGCCGTCCCCTGTGAACTTTGGTAACTTCTGTTTGCTCACCATCCCTGGTCGTCTTCTTGGAGGCGGTTGTGTCTGTGTCTGTGGCCCTGCGCTGCTACCTCCGGTAGTGTTGGTGGTGTGTCCTGGAGGTACGGTGTTTTGCCTGTCACGTGTGGCACCTACACCCGTACTGTTGCCCTCCCCTTCGTTCTGACACGCTCCTACTCCTGCTTCCCGTTGGCGATCTTCACTCCGTGGCGTGAGGGATAAGTTCCTAAACTGATCCCGAGGCTCCTCGACTAAACTGATCCCGAGGCTCCTCGACTAGACTTCGCCGTAACCTTGTTTCTTCTAAAAATTCTTCGTGGCTCCGCGTCCTACGATGATCTGGCGACGCGTAGAAATTTCCGTCGGCCTCTGCACCTTCCGTGACACCTCCTTGGTTCCCCTCGGGCCCCCCTTCGGCAGGTCTTCCTTTGGCAAGTTGCCTCAGCCTCCGTCTACGTTCTACTTGCTGCTCCAGAATCAAAGCCCTCTGCGCGGCCTCCCACTCGTTCGTTTCCGGTTTTCTATTTCTATCTTTATTCAAGAGGTTTGGCATTAATTGTCGCACATTTCCATAACTCTCAATTCTTTAATCAAAACATGTCTTTATTAATTCATCTGCTCAAGTACAACTCGTGTCAATGACACTTTTATTTGAAAATAAGAAGTTCACAGTTCAATTCCCTCCTGGCCTGTCGCCATCTCTTTCCCTGTCCTGTCGGCTGTTCTCTTCGTAGCGTTGCAGGATTTGTTGTCGTCGCTCTTCCTGGGCAATCTCCTCCAAGCGGGCCTGTTGTGCCAGCGATGCCTGTGCAAGCAACCGGGGGAGGTGGTTCATCAACCGGTTTACTGCTAGGCTAACCTCTAGCGCTGTCCACACGGCACTTGGTGGGATTTCTGCCTCCGTTGCTTCTCGTCGAACGTATGTCTGAATGGCCACCTGGAGCAAAATCGAAAATTCTCGTGTTGCCGTGTCTTCTCGTGTGTACAGTTCTGTCTGCGCGTCGTCGGCCTCCGGGTTTACCTCACCAACGGGTAGGCCCATTGTGTCTGTGCGCCATCCGTGTCTTCCGTTCCCGAGTTCGTCTAGGCAACGGCGCCAAATGTTTGCCCTCTCGGGTGAATAACTTAAGACATAGAGGACATAACGCAGAATAATGCCGTAAATATCAGACAAAGTGTATCAGATGTTCTATTCCTAATAAGTGTGTTTTACAAGTTACATTCCGGAGTATTAAAGGGTACCGAGGGGGTGCGAGCGCCAACCGTCGCACCGCAACTTCCACCCCTCGGTTGCCAACTAACCAAAACAATTACACATAATTAACTAATGTTACTCCCGTGTACAATAATGCGGCCAACAGTTCAGACCGAGGCCTCCCCTAGAATGAGAACTGTAGTACAAGTTGAGCCCGTTTCTACACAAACTGCAGTTGCTGTTATTGAGGCGAGCTCATTAGATTTACCACCATGGTTGAGCTCAATCACTCCAAAGAGGAAAAAGCAAGAGATTTCTCTTGATGTGTTTGTCTTTCAACAACTCAGAAAATCCAAATCAAAGGTTGCCAGAAAGCCAAAATAGTTTCACGAGTGGTTGTGTATAGTAACAAGATGAAGTATTTAAAGGTAGCGGAACCTCTTGTTGATAAGACACAAGGGGTAATGCAGCTATCTGATTACAGGTTCACAAGAGTGGAATTAGGAAAGCATACACATGCTGGAATGATGCATGATGCTCAAGACTCTGTAGCTTCATTAGTTCAAAGTTATGATGAGCTTTTAGCAAAGAAAGATAAGCTCAAAGAAGAAAATGCACAACTCATCTTAGTGCTCCAAAAGATCACCGGATCTTCATAAAAGGTTGATCCCTTAACATCTTCCACTTTTGAGGAATCCATCAAACAGGTTGAAAGAGCTGCTCAAAAGGCAAAAGCTATTGATTCTTGGGTAGATCAACTGGTAGATCAAACTACTCAAGTGGTGAAGAAATCCTTATAGGTGTTGGGCAATGTAAGGGCATCAAAGATGAAGCTAAACCAGACTTTAGAGGCTTTTAAGAAAAGTCTGGAATCCATTGAAAAAGATTTGAAAGTTTGGCATGAAATGGATCAAGGAAAATAGGAAATCCTGTGCAACAACACTGTGATACCAAATAGAGAAAGGTACATTGAAGTTGAAGAGCTTATGATCAATAAATCCTTAGTTATCAAGGACCTGATTAAAGATATAGAAGCTGCTCTAGAAATGAGTACTGAAGTGGAGCAGGATATTATCTCCAATTTTGAGAAAATGTCCTGCAAGATGGTAAGTCAAGATGAAGAGTCGCTTCTTGAAAATGTGATACTCTATGAGTTGGAATCAAGGCTTCATCAGGAGCTTGAATCCGAGTAGTTTATAGTGACTTCAATCAATAGATTTGTGAATTGCCAAATTTCCCTTGATAAGATGCAGATTGTTCTTGAAGAACATATAGTATCAACAGTAAGATATTTCGATGTCATCATCAAAACTGTTGTTGTTGCAAGGAATACAACAGGTCCAAATCTTGATGAATTGTAGGAATCAATTAGCAAGTTTCAAGCTTTCATGGCCAAGAATAGAGAAGAACAAGAAGTGTCTCTTGGTGCTTGAATTATGTCTTTGTTTTATTGTAGAAAGTTTTTTCCTTTTGGACAAATTACATGTAATATCAAAACTTGTAATTACAAGTAGTCACATTACTTGTATTTTTGTAACTTGTAATTACATGTAAACAAATTACAAGCTGAAAGACAACAGGACTGTAATTTGGAATAAGTCATAGTTAGTTGTGGAATAAGTCTTAGTTAGTTGGACTTCTCCCACTTTTTGCTCTTAGCCCCTCTCATATATATTTTGGAGGGTGTTCTATGTAATTTTTATCTTTATGGCAAACAAGAAAACTTTGTAGAAATTTACAGCGATAAAGACTTTGTGCTATGTACTTGTAAATTGGATTCTCAAGCAATATAAAGAGGACATTTGAGTTTCAGACTTTGTGTTGAGGCTTCGTTCATATATCCATTGTGTTCTTACTTTACAGTGATATGTTTTTCTGCATACACTTAAGGTTCTAGCGAGGTTGTTGGAAAGAGCTTTAATCTAATTTCTTGTAGACTTTGTGCTGCAAATATTGAGGATAAAATTAGCATAGTTAAGTGTTCATGATAGAGAAAATTACAAGAACTTTGTGCTTGTAATTGTTCCTATTTATAGTAGTTTGGAATGCATCATATCAATAGACTTTGAGCTGTTGTATGTTGTGTATTGTTATCACACTAATCATTTTGAAAGGTAGATAGGATAGTAGAAAAGTGAAGACTTTGAGTTTAGCTTCTACATTCCCGTCCCGAGAAGTGACGGAAGACTTTGTGCTTTCATGGAAACTTTGCTTCCTTTTATATAAGCATCTTCGTAGTTGTTGGAATTTCTTAAGTTTCTGTATTTGTTACTTCAATTATAGTTTCTTTTCTGAAAAGAGAAAAGAATATCATCTTTTCTGAAAAAGAGAAAAGGATGTGGTCCCACCCAAGTTAGATTAGTGTTTATATGTTATAGTAAATTTGTAATAGTAGGAAAAAGGGGAGCCTTCCCTTAGAATTAGGTGAGTTTTTAACTAACACACTGTGGCTGAAACCATAATTTTGCACGCGTTCCTAGGTGTACAAAATTTTCAACCAACAGAAAAGATCCCCAAAACTAAGTGTTCAAAATCTAAAACCCACACACCTTGCTCCACAAGTCTTGCAAACAGGGATATGGCCCTCTTGGTAAAAGATACAATCTACAAACAGCTCCAAAAATCACCTTGGATGAGTCATCTAGCTAAAAGGAGTACAACAAACATAGTCTTAAGTATTTTGAAACCCTAACACATCATTCCTTGCAAGAAAAGAATGGTACAAATTGTTCCAACATAGGTGTATGGCATGATCGGAAACCCTTATGGAACTCTGTTGAAACACAATAAAAAAATTGAAAATGATTACCAAATACAAACCCCAAATCTGCAATTAAAAGACTTAGAATATCTTCATTTAGAAACCCCAAAACTGGAAGTTTGCTGAAGCACAGTGTGTTCCCAGAATGGAAACACTCGAACCTAGCTAGGGATTGTCTTTCAAATTGGAAACTAGCAATCAAAGGAGGGTTTTTGTCCTCAAATGATTTTCGAGGAACAAATAGGTTCAATCTGGCAGCATAACAGCATAAAAAATCTTTAGCATGAGAAAATAAGACGCCTCAACCTCCTTTAATAGCTTTTGGAGGGAAAGTAATCAATTTGAAATTATAATGATTACTTTTCCTTAAAAATTGACCTTTTTGAAATAATTATTATATTTCATGTGTGAAGGCCCCCTCAACTTGGCATCCAACTTGTAAAGCATTTTATTACCTTTCCAATGGGCTATTACATTAAGTTGTCCTTTTATTATTCTCAACATTATACAACATTAGTGAAATATTAATTAATTATTCGATAACTCACCCAAGTTGTGGAATCCACTGAAATTGAATCTGAATCAAATTCTGATCACACTTGGATGATATTGAAGATGTAGGACAATGATTGGAGCCAATCAAGTGTCTTACTAAAAATAGGCGTGCTCACCAAGAAGCTTGGAGAATACAACAGGAGCCTGAAAATGCTTTTGAAAGCGTCATAGCAATCTCTAACACTGTAACATCTCCTACTAGGAGGTTGCCTGTTTCCCAATGATTAACATACATCACTATACATCATTATGCCTTAAATTAGATTATTAAAACTAGAGAACAATTAGTATTTATAATACAATTGATAGTTACTATATTTAAGCCCCCATCCTTACTTCTTTCCTAACCATCAACCCTAATAGAGGATGGGAATTACTTGCTAAGGCGCTAGGAAACCAATCTCCATAAATAGGCCCAAGGGTTTCAGGAACACCTGTTCATACCACCTCTTGGGGCTTATCTATTTTGGGAGGTATTACTCCGCCTTTCCCTAACAAAACCAACCTATCATCATGAGGGGCAATAGAGAATGATAAGGATTAGGCTATGAGTATACTAACTTCTCATGTGTTATGAATATATATGTGAAATTATGCAAATTGTTAATTAACAAATATAGATCTTATTATTTCTGTTATATGTGTAAATAAGAATACATGTAACAGCTATAGCTGCTATACTATAGGCCATATATCTGCCCTTATTCCTAATAGTATTCAGATATTTTATGACTGTAAATAAGTATTTGATTCATAAGTAGGACACATCATACCAATCTGTTGTAATAACGATGATTGCCAGTAATTCTATATTATGTGCCTGTAAATTAATATGATCAGCAGCAAGTATGATCTGCCAGTAATTAATAATGATCTGCTCCTTCAATGCCATAGACATTTAGTCTTCATACCAAATTATTGGTGCAATGTGTAATTACTGTATACCTGAAAGTCTGATCCCTTATATCAGATTCTGTTCTCTTGTTTGATGATTTTTTGATAAATTCCTTCTCTCTTCTTCTTCCTATGATTTTGGGATTAGATACCTCCTTCCAAATAGGACATGTCTTTTCAGTCTCTAATCGTTGCTTAAACAATAATTGTTTTGTTAACCAATTAGTTGCTGCTTGATCTCTATTATTGATACTCAATATACACAATCTTAATCGCTGCTTTAATATTCTGAGGTTGCTGATATTTAACAATCTTTGGGCTCTCTTAATATGGTCATTGCTTATTAAATATTTTTTGTTTATTACTAATAACACTCAATATGTTTCGCTGTCCTTAGAACAGCATCATGACCTTTAATGATTACATTAATTATTATCAATCACACTTTATGGGATTTCTCGTAATCACTGCTTAAACTGATTGCTGTATCTCTATTGGATAACATTTCTACCCTGGTTGTGGGGATTAAAACATTAAGCGACTCCAGATTTTTAACCTTATGTTGATGGGGCATGACAAACACCAAATGAGCTCAATGCCACCAACATGAAACTTGAAATGTTGAACCTGCATCCTCCAAGAAGTTTGGATTTCTCCCAAGCATACCACCCAAAAGCTTACAGGAAAACTCGAAAACTGGCCAAAAACTCACAGAACAACATTGCATAAAAGTGGAGATATTACAGTCCTCCCTCCCCAAAATTGCTTGCTCTCAAACATCTAATCAATCTTGCATCATCAATAAGATTCTTGGATCCCAAACCAACATAGGAGGTTTGTAACACCTTCTTGATGTACCTTGCTATAACACATCCGCCATGAAAAGCTCCCCAACTCCTCTAGCCAACAGAGAAGCAATTATTTGCATGTAATTAGAAAGCTCCTCAGAATTTGGTTTTCTGTTATTATGATTTTTTTGCACCATTTGGATAGTTTGAAGAAAATTGCTGCTATGTTTTTCAATTTTAAGTTTTTGATATTTAACAACGTAGTCATGACTGAGTGGTGATTTGCTGCCCAAATCACAAATGTAAGCTGAAGGTATGGAACAATAACTATTTTGTACCAAAATACCTATCCAACATAGAACTTGGTCAGCTGAAATAGTCATTCCATTTATCTGAAATCATTAACTAACACCGTCAAGTGGCCAAATGGTCTGAAAATGTGTAAACTTACAGCTGTTCAAGTCTGAAATGAACAATTTATGTTCTGATTTTTAAAAAATCAGCACCCCCAAAGAACAACTTCAACAATACTGAAAATATTGAAGCCAAATGAACAATATGATCATTAACTCAGCTGAAAACACCTTTCCAAGTGTGACCAAATTAGTAGAACTCCATATCTTGCTCAAAACCTCTCTCTAATCCACTTGTATGAACACAAATGGACTTAGTGGCTGTATGAAAAGGTAACAACGTTATTTCTGCATTTTTGGTCTCTAACCTCCCACGGTATGCTTCTCCCATCATCATTAGTCACCAAGAACCCATGTTGATGATCTTTAACAAACTTACCAAGTAAGTATCTCCACCATGTTGAGGTGTGCTACTTTGATCTTCATATGATCTTCATCTAGAGAACATTTTCTAATGCTAAAAGTTTTAACACTAATGCTCTACAACTCTTCAATCTCAAAACCATTATAACACTCCTCTCCTTGTGGTGAGCCCTTAAGGTCAACCATCATACCGTCATGATCCAATCCATTATGAACCACCATAGGAAGAAAAACATCAACGATATTGGGTGGTTTAAGAAGAAAATCAACTAATACCATCTCATTACTGAACACCACACTTGGATCCCATATGCTATTATTGTTATCACTTGTATTATTGAAATTAAGAAGTGCTCCATCATCCTACTCAAAGAGCGGATTATCAAATGATGACTTAGCATCCGACTCACTTTATTTTTTTGGAGGTTGATGCCTCAAAGGGATTGGTGTCTCTTGTTGAGTTGGTGATTAGTTGTGGGGATTGGTGTCTCCAGTGGGTTAGTGCCTAATGAAATCATTTGAAGTAATTTGGTGTCTCCTGTGGCTTGGAGCCTACGAAATCTGTAAGAAGTTATAAAAGCAATATTTTGCCATGGTTTTTTCTTGCAAGGGTTTCCACATAAGTCGTGTGTTCTTTTGTTTCTAATTGTTAGATCTTGCATTTGTGGTTGATCATGCTTTAAAGTATTGCTATTGCATCTAATCAAGTTTTGAAAAGTAAAAGTTTGTTGATATACTAATTCACCCCCTTCCCCCCACTCTTAGTATATTCGTGTGCTCTTCATAAGAAGATTATTGGGTGGCTATAGGGATGGTCATCCTGTAATGTCCCCTTTCTAGCATATTCGATAAATTTTTGTTGTTAGCCTATTTTTCTATGGTCCCGTAGGCTAACCAGGACATCTAAGGGATCTTGGGGACATTTGGCCTAGATAGTTTCAGTTTCAGTCAATTTCGAGGTGATTTGGTGTGGTTTCTGCATACTTACTATTTATAGTAAGTCAGTCATGGGCATTGACAAAGTCATCTGGTAGGCTAACAATTTTGAGGATAGTCGGTGGATTCAGTTTTGGTGAGCAACTCAATTTTCATTTAGTTCAGTGGGTTTAAATAAAATAACGATAAAAAGTTATATTTAAATAAAGTTAAATTAAAAGATTTAACTTTATTGTTATTTATTATTAAAGGGCCAATTATAAAGTAAAGATGATTTATTTTTAAAGAAGTGAATGGGGCCTTTATTATTTTGTACTCCACATTGGGAAAACTAAAAAGTGACTCTATTTATCTCACATTGATTGGTGGAAAGAGTGAAGCCCCTTGAGATTGTTATAAAAGCAAAGTAGTGAAGTTCATTCGGCATGCTTGGTTGGAGATTTTAAGAGTTTGTTTGTTGGAGATTATTTCTTAGAGGTTTGTGAGGATGAAATCCCTCATGAGCAACATTCTTCACGTTGTTGAAAGATACAGTCTGGAGAATCACTTGGTGCTTTCACACAGGAAGTACAGCTGTATTAATTGATCATTTGGAGTTCAGATTTAGAGATTGTTAGTTGTTCTTATATTGCTGGTTGTCCCATTTTTGGCTAGGTCGTACCATGTTTGGTTGCTGATTTCAAGCTGGGAGCTAGACGTCTGAATTGAGAAGGGGCTGACTAAGGTTTGGGAGGCAGAAATAACTCAAAAATATTAATATTTGCTGTTTGAAGACTATCCCAGCCAGCCGTATCATTTTGAAGACATTTTGGAGATGACACCTAGGGTTTGGAGCTTGTTTAATGCAGATTTTGTGAATAGCAAGGACTTTATCATTGCTACATTTTGTGGCTATGTGCTATTTAGAGAATAAATGATATTTTGTGATCTAGGTTGTCATTATTGCAAAGAAAAAATGAATATTGTAGTCTGAGTTAAAATCTGGATTTTTCCAGCCGTGTTATTTTTGAAGCTATTTGAATAATTCTTTCAATTTAAGTATAGCAAAGTTATATATAAATCTGCACTATATCTGTGATTGAAAACCACAGCAAAACACAACAAACTCAGGCCAAAACAAAAAAAATCAGACACAAACAAGGCTTCATATTACACTGAAAAGCAAGCAGAAAACATTGAGAGGAGGGGGGGGGTGAACAATGTTTTCAACACAAATAAGAACATAAGATGAAAAATGAACACTTGAAACTCAGAAGACAGAGACACAAGGTTTATCGCATGGCAAACCCAACTGAGTAAAAAAACCATAGTACTCACTATCCAAAATGGGCTCCAACCCAGTTACATCAAAGAGCACCCACTCTTACTACATAAGGCACCAACCTTAGCTACAAGGCTCCAACCTTTACATGAAATTAATTGAAAGAGATACATAGATAAGCTCTCTGTTTTATATTGAAACTCATAAAACCCCTACCAGCAACATGCTGAGAAAAAGATACCTACAAGAATGCACACTTTCCCTTTTTACAAACAACAAATCATATACAGAAACTGCAATACTGCACATACACAATATTTTATCAACTCTAGATATGCTGCAGTCACTACTTGGTATGCACTCAACCTTTTCGCACATAAAATCTTTCACTTAGTAACTTCGACCGCTTTCCTCCTTTTTAGCTACATATCTTAACACAATATCTCCACATTTTGTATAGAAAAGGTTCAAACTTCTTAAGACGTTTAGCACCCTGATCAATGTACTCTCAGATCCTGAATATACACAGCTCTCCAAAATTTTCACTACACTTATTTTCAGAAGAAAAGTATTATACTCAGCACAATATTTCCAGCTAATCTTTTTCTCGCGCAGAGACATCATCCAAAAAAATGCACTCACATCAACATTTTCTCAGCACCAAAACAATCCATTATATTCTCATACATCAAAAAGAGCAATAAATCATTTCGAACTGGAAGACAAAATAAGAAGAATGAACCCGACGCAGCTGTTACTGACATCCACCAATCCCGTCGACATGCTTTAAAAAAAACGTTCTAGACGCTTCACCAAATCCGTAAGTTTTTTGGAAAAAAAACTGAATTATATCTCATGCATCAGATTTCTATGCTTCTCAGTTTAAAAAAAAAACAGGAGACGTGACATTTTATTATTCAAACAAACATCGGGCCTCTAGAACATTTCATCGCCATCATCTCCTTTACAGGTAAGAACAATACTTCTGAAAATAATCTTCAGTTACAAAACAAACTCCAGAATCGACAGGAATAAGCAATCAACTTCCATGCAGCTGAGACATAATAGTTACAAACATAAGCTTAAGCAATCTGAAAGCATTCAGACAGAGGAATACGTTTCAGATTCCTCTCTGATGGATTCTCTCCTGCAATGACAGAGAACTTAAAAAACTGAAGACAAGTTTTGAAGAAGTTGGAACAGTTATGGAAGAAACCTAGCACATCACAACACTACACACTCAACAGCTGTTCATAATGCAATTGGAAGCAGATCCGAATAGAGTGACCAAAATATAGACAAAACATATTCTGCAAACATCCATTTGGCAAGAAATAAACTTGTCTAAAGCCACCAATTAGACAGTTGAGCAGCCAAGAACACATGGCTAGACTTGTCATCAATGACACTGCAACAATCTCCCCGTCATTGATGGCAACAAAACGGAACTTAAAAACTTGAACCAAACTCCCCCTGTCTTGCTGCTCCCCCTTTGACATCAATGGCACTACAAATCAGTGGTGGAGTGAAAAGCACTCCAAGTTTCTTCCTAAGATATTCAAAACTTTCATGTGGCAACGGCTTTGTGAATATATCAACAATCTGCTCCTTAGAACACACATATTCCAGCTTGACAATTTGATTAGCAACTTGGTCACGCAAATAATGATATTTAATGGGAATATGCTTAGAACGGGAGTGCAACACTGGATTTTTTGAAATATCAATAGCACTCGTATTATCACATAAAATAGAAATAGGATTTGCATACTCAATCTTAAAATCTTGCAATGTGTGTTTCATCCATATCACCTGAGTGCAGCAAGATACAACAACTATGTACTCAGCTTCTATTGTGGATAAAGAAATAGATGTTTGTTTCTTACTCAGCCAAGAAACAAGGCAGCCACCAACAAAGAAGGCACCACCACTTGTGCTCTTTCTATCATCTACAGAGCCTCCCCAGTTTGCATCAGTATATGTTGTTAGTGTGAAATCTGAACATTTAGAATACCATAAACCAAAATTCATTGTACCCTTAAGATATTTAAAGATCCTCCTCACTGCCTACATATGAATCTCTTTTGGCGTGGCCTGAAATCTAGCTACATATCTGACAACCTGCATAATGTCAGGTCTTGTAGCTGTAACATACAAAAGACTGCCTACCATAGATCTGTAAAATGTATGATTAACACTAGGAGATTCATCATTTTTACTGAGTTACATCCTGTTTCCATGGGCGTACTAACTGGATCACAATCTTCCATTCTGAACCTTTTTAACATTTCTCTAACATACTTTGTTTGAGAGATTAATATACCATTTGATAACTGCTGAATTTAAAGACCCAGAAAGTAAGACAACTCACCCAACATAGACATTTCAAATTCTTTCTTCATGTTTTCAGCAAACTCCTTGCTCATACTTACACAATCACTCCCAAAAATCAGATCATCTACATAAACAACAACAACTAAAATGCTGTTACCTTCTTCTTTTATATATAAGTTGCTGTCCGCAACTCCTTTTTTGAAACCTTGCTGCTGCAAGTACTTGTCCAGCCTGTCATACCAATCTTGTGGAGCTTGTTTAAGTCCATACAAAGCCTTTTTCAGCTTGCAAACATAATCAAGTTTGTTAGTCAACACAAAACCATCAGGCTACTCAATATAAACTTCTTCACTTAAATCACCTTAAAGGAATGTAGATTTAACATCCATATGAAACACCTTGAAACCTTTATATGAGGCAAAAGCAAGAAAGAGTCTAATAGTTTCTAGACGTGCTACTAGTGCAAAGGTTTCGTCATAATCCACACCTTCTATTTGAGCATACCCTTTACAAACTAATTGTGCTTTGTTCTTACCACTTGACGATCCTCATTTAGCTTGTTTTTGTAGACCCATTTCGTGCCGATGACATTCTTGTCTTTGGGTCTAGGAACTAACTCCCATGTGTCACTCTTTTGAATCTGCTCAAAATCCTCTTTCATAGTAGCTATCCAATGTTTATCTTCAGTTGCTTCTTCAAAACACTTAGGCTCAAACATAGAAAGCAAAGAAACATCTTCATCCTCAAAATAATTCACATTCCTTCTAGTAGCTCTAGTCCTATTTTCAGGCAAAATTTGATAAATAGGATGATTTCTTTGTTCAAACTTAGAAGGAGTCTTGTAGAATGTCTTACCAAAATCATTCTCTGATTCATTTTCAGAATGTGTCTTTGTTGTCCCGACTTGTGCACTAGAAGAAGATGCATTTCCAGCTTGTGATTGTGAAATTTTTGGAGTATTCTGAGCATTATTATTTGCTATTCCTCCTTGTGATTGTGAAGAAGAGGGTTGAACAACACTACTTGCCTCCTCCTTTTGACCATTGTTGCTGCCATTACCATTCTCATGAGAAGTGTTAGTCATTTCATGAACTTCTACATGAACACTCTCAACAATTTTATGCAACCTTTTGTTAAATCATCTATAAGCTTTTCTCTTTGAAGAATATCCCAAGAAAATACCCTCATCTGATCTAGGATCAAACTTACCTAGATTATCATCATCCCTTTTGATATAACAAGGACTACCAAAAATGTCAAAGTACTTAACAGTTGTTGGTTTACCTTTCCATAGTTCATAAAGTATCTTGTTATATTTGGCTCTTAACAAGCCTCTTTTTTGAATATACATAGCTGTGTGAACAACTTCTCTTCAAAAAGCATCACTAACCTTGGCCTCATTCATCATACTATGGGCCATCTCTTGCACGGTTCTATTCTTCCTTTCAACAACACCATTTTGTTGTGGTGTTCTAGGTGCTGAAATTTGTCTCCTAATTCCATGTTGCTCACAAAAACTCACAAATTCATTAGAAGTAAATTCACCACCATTATCAGAGCGCAAGCATTTAATTTTCAAATCCATTTCATTCTCAACCAATGCTTTAAATTTTTCTAAAGCCTCTGATTTTTCTTTAAAAAAAGTAACCCATGTCATATGTGGAAAGTCATCTATTAACAACATAATATACTTTTCACCTTGCAAGCTTGCTGTTCTAGTTGGTCCACATAGGTCAATATGGACTAACTCAAGTGGTTTGGAACTGGATAAGTCTTTGGGTTGAAAATTGGTTCTTGTTTGCTTCCCCATTTGACAGTCTTTGCAAACTATATTATTTGGTTTTTCGAGTGGTGGCATATCTCTTATAGCTTCCTTCTTGCTGATTTGAATCAAGTTGAATTCATATGCCCAAGTCTTCTATGTCATAGCCAAGCTTCATCAAACTGACTTAAGCAACAAGTTTCACTGTTAGAATCATCAAGAATATAAAGATTGTTTGCTGCCCTAGTGTTGATGTGTTTTTTATGCACATGCAAACACAGAATAAAATACCTAAAGGGTACCTTATCCTCTCTTGAATAAAGCCTCCGAATGCTGAAGATGTTGCGAAAAGGATCAATCGGGATGACTTCAAGGTTCTTTTTGTAGGATCTCTACGTGTGGATAAGCTCTTTGTGGTATGATGTGATTTTTGCTGGAATCACAAGGGGACTTACACTTGATGACCTAAACGTCTGATTTGTTGGAATCACAAGATTTTACTGGCTTAGATTTGAAAAAAAAGGAAAAAGGACGAGGTCGAGGAAAGGATCTAATTCTGACACTAGGAATGTAGGAGCAATGAATGATCTTTGATGAAATTCTAACTAAGTCTTGTTTTGACATCCTAGGACCATCTCCACAAGGTTAGTGCGATCTTCGGAGGAAAGCTTTATGATGTTCAGATCATCACTACAAGCATAGACACCATCAGGCTAATGCATATCAATGAAGAAGCGACAATTGAAGTTAAGCTTAAGCTGAATGATTCCAGTTGACTACACAAGGCAAGTCTGCAATCAACAAACTGCTATTAGTATGGATATACGAATTTCACCATCAATCAAACACGTTTCTTCCACTCATCTAATAACATGAAATCAAAACTAAGAAGTATAGAGACCATGCAAATTGTTGAATCGACTCATAGATTTCACCATTCCTTCAATGAAGTTTTACAAGTCTTTTACAACATCTTGGCAACAATCTTTGCCTTCTCTCTCTACTCTACTCTAATTGCTATACTATTAACTGACTATTCACTATTTCTAACTATTCACCTTCTAACTACTGACTATTGACTAACTATTGACTCCCTATTCACTAACTATTAGCTTTCTATTAGCCTTTACAAAATGAAGAGCTGGGGCTTATATAGTGCCCTTAATACAATTCAATGGCTAAGATCAATTTGAGATCAATGGCCAAGATTCTACAATGAAAACCCTAATTAGGGTTTGTTACAACAAACTCAATTCTGACCAATGAAATAAATGTATTAATTGGACACATGTCTTCTCTGGAATATTCGACCAATGGATAGCCGGGGTAGGTACATCGAAGTTTGTGCCACCTTTAATGAGTCAGGTACATTGAATCTGGACATGCTGAGGTGGACCAACCCGACTGGAGGAGTGATGACTAGGATGCCACCTTGTCTGATACTTGCAACTTGGTAGATATCCAATTCGATGATGCTGAGAAGCTAGCTTTAATTAATTCATCTGAAACTATCTGCTTCTTCAACGAACCCTTGCTCTGACTTCTTTTGTCTTTGATGTGCAGGATGATGATGTACCTCGCCTTGGAATGCTGGATTGGAAGAGGTTATTCCTGATGATGCTTGACCGAAGAAGGCCGTCCTTGTCGATGCTAGACGGGAGGTCTCCCTTGTCGATGCTAGACGGGAGGAGGTCGCCCTTGTCGATGCCCGATCTTCTTTGTTGAGAGTCTGCTAAGTAATAGATCCTCGGCTTTGGGTGGTTATTTGAAACCTACACAAAAACTTAAAATTAGTCTTTGAGCATCATACCTTAAAGCATGAAATTTAAGACCTTTCAAGGGTATAACTTAAGATATTAATTTGAAAAAAGACATGATAAAAGGCATGATGCTAAAAGGCATGATGTCTTTTTTCAAATTAATATCTTCAGTTATACCCTTGAAAGGTCTTAAATTTCATGCTTTAAGGTATGATGCTCAAAGACTAATTTTAAGTTTTTGTGTAGGTTTCAAATAACCACCCAAAGCCGGAGGATCTATTACTTAGCAGACTCTCAACAAAGAAGATCGGGCATCGACAAGGGCGACCTCCTCCCGTCTAGCATCGACAAGGGAGACCTCCCGTCTAGCATCGACAAGGACGGCCTTCTTCGGTCAAGCATCATCAGGAATAACCTCTTCCAATCCAGCATTCCAAGGCGAGGTACATCATCATCCTGCACATCAAAGACAAAAGAAGTCAGAGCAAGGGTTCGTTGAAGAAGCAGATAGTTTCAGATGAATTAATTAAAGCTAGCTTCTCAGCATCATCGAATTGGATATCTACCAAGTTGCAAGTATCAGACAAGGTGGCATCCTAGTCATCACTCCTCCAGTCGGGTTGGTCCACCTCAGCATGTCCAGATTCAATGTACCTGACTCATTAAAGGTGGCACAAACTTCGATGTACCTACCCCGGCTATCCATTGGTCGAATATTCCAGAGAAGACATGTGTCCAATTAATACATTTATTTCATTGGTCAGAATTGAGTTTGTTGTAACAAACCCTAATTAGGGTTTTCATTGTAGAATCTTGGCCATTGATCTCAAATTGATCTTAGCCATTGAATTGTATTAAGGGCACTATATAAGCCCCAGCTCTTCATTTTGTAAAGGCTAATAGAAAGCTAATAGTTAGTGAATAGGGAGTCAATAGTTAGTCAATAGTCAGTAGTTAGAAGGTGAATAGTTAGAAATAGTGAATAGTCAGTTAATAGTATAGCAATTAGAGTAGAGTAGAGAGAGAAGGCAAAGATTGTTGCCAAGATGTTGTAAAAGACTTGTAAAACTTCATTGAAGGAATGGTGAAATCTATGAGTCGATTCAACAATTTGCATGGTCTCTATACTTCTTAGTTTTGATTTCATGTTATTAGATGAGTGGAAGAAACGTGTTTGATTGATGGTGAAATTCGTATATCCATACTAATAGCAGTTTGTTGATTGCAGACTTGCCTTGTGTAGTCAACTGGAATCATTCAGCTTAAGCTTAACTTCAATTGTCGCTTCTTCATTGATATGCATCAGCCTGATGGTGTCTATGCTTGTAGTGATGATCTGAACATCATAAAGCTTTCCTCCAAAGATCGCACTAACCTTGTGGAGATGGTCTTGGGATGCCAAAACAAGACTTAGTTAGAATTTCATCAAAGATCATTCATTGCTCCTACATTCCTAGTGTCAGAATTAGATCCTTTCCTCGACCTCGTTCTTTTTCCTTTTTTTTCAAATCTAAGCCAGTAAAATCTTGTGATTCCAACAAATCAGACGTTTAGGTCATCAAGTGTAAGTCCCCTTGTGATTCCAGCAAAAATCACATCATACCACAAAGAGCTTATCCACACGTAGAGATCCTACAAAAAGAACCTTGAAGTCATCCCGATTGATCCTTTTCGTGACATCTTCAGCATTCGGAGGTTTTATTCAAGAGAGGATAAGGTACCCTTTAGGTATTTTATTCTGTGTTCGCATGTGCATAAAAAACACATCAACACCTAGTAGCATTAGCAATTAGCTTTTCACTTTTTCTTATACTGCAACAATTTGAATTGAAAGAAAGATCATATCCTTAGTAGCATTAGCAATTAGCTTTTCACTTTTGCTTATAGTGCAACAATTTGAATTGTAAGAAAGATCATATCCTTGGTCACATAATTGACTGACACTCAATAGATTATGTTTTAAGCCTTTGACATAAAGAACATTTTCTACTTTAGTCTCACCATCATTTAAAACAAGAGTGCCTATACCTGCAACTCTTGTAGAAGAACTACCTCCAAACCCGACTTTACCACCATTCATCCTTTTAAGAGTAATAAATTTACACTTGTCACCCGTCATATGCCTAGAGCAACCACTGTCAACATACCATATATCCTTCTCGTTTTGTGCAAGAAAGGCTGTTTGCACAACTAAAGGTACTTCAGATTTAGACTTCTCATTCTTCCAAGTTTTCTTGTTTTTCTCCTCTTTTTCTTTTTGAACCACCTTCTTAGACTTATCTATCAAAACACTTTTATAGAACCTTGTAGAATGACCAAAATTATTGCATTTATAACAAATAATATTGTAGTTCTGTAAAGGAGCAAATGAATTTCTACTTTCAAAGTTAACAACCCTCCTTGGATATCTCCTACAGTTTGTTTCTTTGTGACCATAATAATTACAATTATAGCAGTATCCATTAAAGAAGGAATTATTGAATCTTTGAAAACCAAAATTTCTATCATTGCCATAAGAATTTCTTATACGTCTAGCTTTGGTATTCAGCTGCTCCTGTTTAGGTGGTTTGGAAGATTGACCCTCTTCATGTCCAACTCCTTGCTTGTCACAAGATGTTCTTTGGGAATCCAGTAGTCCATCAAGAGTTAAAGTACTCTTTTATGATTCGAACTCCAAGCTGTGCAACTTAGAAGTTTTTCCAATTTTACGCAAAGAAACAACTTCAGCTTCAATCAAGTTTCTCACAATTGAGCTCCTTTTCTTTTATTTGTTTTCTCAGCTCTTCCTTTGTCTTTCTTGCTTCTTCAGATTGAATTATTAGATCAGCAACCATCTTTTTAGCAGCTTCTAAAGCCATAGATTTCTTAGAAAATTTGTTATTTTCTTCTTGTAACAACTGCTTAAGATTCTGATTTTTCTTCTTTAATTTTTTAATCTCATTTAGAGCACTAATCAGCTCTTGTTCAAGATCAACCTCTACTTCATCAAAATATTCTTCTTCTTCTTGAGTGTCTTCTACAGCCATAAACAAAATTTCATCATTTTGATTTTCTTCCTCACTGCTAAAGAAGGAATCACTTCTTTCGAATAAAGACTTTTCTTGAATCTTTGAAACTTCTTTCCTTTTCTCACAAACCTCTTGGAATTTTTGAACTTCGAACTTCTTTCATCATCACTGTCCTCTTCTTTTTCATAGGGACACTTTGATGCAAAGTGACCTATCTTCCCACAGCTAAAGCACTTCAAAGGCAACTTTCCCTTGTATTTACTAGATCCTCTTTTTAATTTTCTAACAAGATGAGCAACTTCATCCTCTGAATCTTCTTCTAAGCTTTCACTGGATTTTTGCTCCTTTGCTTTACCCTTCTTCGAAGCTTTAAAGGCTGTTTTTCTTTTTAATGAGTTCTCAAAATTGGTACACATCTCATACGCAATCAGGATTCCATGCAGTTGTTGTCGGGTAATTATGTCATAGTGTAATTAGAATGTTACGGGTGTTAAGGGTCGGTGGTTACATGACGGTTGTCGGCAGTTGGCACCGGACAACCTGTACTGACACCTATATATATGTATTTGGGCTTCTATTTCGAGATGTGATAGGCGGAACGGAAACTATGCTTGAATGTACTGGTATTGTGGAATCAATGAATACAGACATATGAGTTCTTCTCACTTGCATCCTTGTGTACTGCTACCTTTTCTATATTCTTGTAATATTATGCATTGAATGCACACACATCCCTCAGGGGCAAAACATTTGGTGTCGTTGCCAAATTAAACCCGGAATGACAGGAACATACTACATGGCACAATGATAATGGGAACCAGTGAGCTAGGGGACAAGTAGTAATCCCGAGGAAGAGCCAGAGGAGTTGTTCGAAGGAGAGAGAGCACTGACAAGGGATTTCACCTGCTTCCTATAGGCATCGATCGAAACTCACGTACAGAGGGAGGCCACAACTGAGGATGTCCCTGAGAGCACAGTGTGGAGTGCCCTTGGTGTAAGTCCGGCCGTAAACCAGTTGATGAACAACTTGCCTAGCATGTTGGCACAAGCATTCCTTGCTCTCCAAACTCGTTGAGAAGAAACCTACTGCGAGACTCGTTGGCAACAAATTTTGCAGCAATTTGAAGAAAATGAGTCGACGAGAGGAGGAGGAACGTGACAAAAGCCGTCGACGAACCTTCAACCCCACGACAAGAAGGAATTGATGCCCTTGACGCTGAAGAAGGATAGAAACCGTGTGCCGAAGGAATAGGAAGAAGACGCGCACGAGGCAGCAATGAGGACGCTGAGGTTAGAACAAGCGGAACGTCGAGGACGACTGAAGAAACTTGTTGAAGAAAGCGCAACTGGCAATGATGGCTCGGGTGCTGAGGGCCAAGTTTCCGTACTAATAGAAACCACTAGAAAGTGGTTGGGGGACCTTTCCTTGACGTTGGAAGAGATTGGTGAGGGGAGTACGGTAGAGCCGTACAAGCCATATAGAGGTGCCGAGACCAGAAGAGAAGAGGGGACCGAGACTAAAAACAGAGAGGCTGGAGATACCGGTGCAACCGAAGGTGTCAGGAGGACACAAGGGCACGATACTAGAAGCAATCTGTTCGGTTCGGGCTCATCATACCTCGATTGGGGGAGTAACCTGGTGGGACCCAACGTGCCAATTCTGAGCAGAGCACCATCTAGAGGACTAGTGTCCAGAGCACCGTCGGGAGGACCACTGTCCGGAGCACTGTCGAGAGGACCAGTGTCTGGAGGAGTTCCTGGAGGGTCAAGTTCGAGCTCCGGAGGGTAGACTGGGCCGCCGCCAAGGAGCGTGATGGCGAATCGGCAAAAAATGCCTAAGTTTAATGGAGACGGGAAAGAAGATCCGGTACAGCATCGCCGTACGTGTGAAACAATCTGGTCGACCAATGGTGTGACTAACAAAGCGGAATGGGTGGTGAAATTCCCCCCCACCCTACGAGGGGTAGCCATCAACTAGTACTATGATGCTGATAAAATGAAGCTGGTAACTTGGGACGAATTACATAAAGCCTTCGAAATAGAGTTTCGACTTCTTAGAGACGATAATGAAATCGTGGCGGAAATCCTGAGTACCAAGCAAGGGAAAAACGAAACCGTCCGAGCGTATAGTCGGCGTCTGAAGTAATTGCTGGGCAAAATGGACAACCAGCCTGGTGATGGATTAAAGAAAAGGTGGTTTGTGGAGGGTTTGAAATCATCCCTCAGGAGGAAAATGAAAATTGTACCACCCACCTCCTACGAAGATGCCTATAACCGGGCAATGGACCTGGAAAGTGAAGGCAAGACATTGAGGAAGAAGAAAGACAAATCCTCTAGGGAGGAGGAGGACTTCAAGAGAAGTAACAGCGACGAGGGGTCGAGCAAGAAGGTGCAACCCCTCCAGAAGGACATGCATTGCATGATGAAGGAATTTAAAGGTATGAAGGGAAGCACCAGTAAGAATGAGGAAGTGTGGTGCACGGAGTGTAAGGAGGAAGGTCATACAAAAGGCTCCTGTCCTAAAAAGGCCTTTTGCGACATTTGCCAAGTGTTGGGACACTCCACCAAAGAATGTCCCTACAGCATGAAGACACGAGGGAATTAGGTGCTTTTCACCCAGGAGCAACCATCACCCTCCGCTACAGCGGGCACATCCAAACCTCAAGCCTACACCACGACATCATCCGACGGTTACGGAGGTAACCGAAGGGGAGGGAAAGGCAACAATAATAATAATAATAATAACCGGAGTCGAATGCAGTATGATGCCAAAGGACAGCCGATGATTCAGTGTCGGGCCTGCAACCAGTGGGGACACTTCGCGTGGGATTGCCAGAAAGAGGAAACACCCTAGAACTTGTGCAGATGGTGCGGTCCTGGAGACCACGACGACACAAATTGCCCCAAGCCAGGGGTTAATCTTCTCAATATTGAGAAAACTGGCGATGATAAAGAAGTGCTGGCAATCAACTGAGCTCAGGCCAAGAAGGCCACTTATTGCGACCACTGTACAGAGGAGAGATTACGGGAGGCAAAGGCCGACATTGAGTGGGAGATGACGACAAAATGACGAAAAAATGCAGAGGTGGTGAGTACCTCATCCCATATTGAAGCAAAAAAGAACATTATTGGGCATGTCTCGCAGATGGAGGTGTTGATAAGGGTGAAGGACCTTCTGGACACAATGCCACAACTAAGGACCACCATTCTCAGTATCGTACAAAGCACCACACACACCTTCAGGTGTGACCCAGACGGAAGTCTCGATCAGCCCTTCGGCTGATCTAATGTTGTTGGCCTTAAATAGTGGTCGGCATCCTACGGTAGTGGAAATGGGAATCCTCGGGACTATCCTCAAGGACACCATCGTGGACGAAGGATCTGGGGTGAATGTGCTATCGGAGGATGCATGGAAGAAGCTCGGGAAGCTGACACTATGGCCACCCACATTCAATTTGGTGGGAGCAGACCAACACGGTATCAAGCCACTCGACACCCTAATGGCCCAGCCCGTGACCATTGGCACACAACCCTTCTTATTGGATTTTGTGGTAATCCCACTTAAAAAGAAGGGCTATGATGCCATCTTAGGGAGAGGGTGGCTGGTCACAGCAAAAGTGAACCACAATTGGAAGAACACCCTTTCTTTCCATGGAGAAAGGGGGGCGGAAGTACGTTATTGATCTGAGGACTCAGGCCATTAGTGAGAAGTTTGCTTCATCCGACTTTGACTTAGAAGACTCAAACAGATTGGAGTGGGATTCCTATGAAGGCAGAGACGAGATGGAACCAAATAATGGAGTGCTTGAAGTCGATGGCTGCTCGGAAGACGACATCGTCTCATTGAATAGACTCTTCCACTAGATGGAAGATTATGAAGTATTCCATCCTGTGTGCCACATGCTGCAAATTGAAGAAGAGCTAGGCGAGAAAGATGAGTTCTCGCCAAAATACAGGGAGTATAAGGAGGGAGACGCTAGAGTGAATGATGTTCCGGCGTATGAGTTTTCAAAGGACAAATCAATGCAGTACAAAGACCCCACCGTGAAGGAGACAAACTTAGGAGACACTGCCACCCCTCGAAATATCTGGGTGGGAGACGATTGGAGCCCGGTGCTGAAGGCTGCAGCATTCAAAGTTTCCATGGAATACAAGGACGTGTTCGCTTGGTCCTACAAAGATCTGAAAGGAGTCCCACCTAAACGGTGTGTCTATCGGATACCGTTGGTCCCTAGAGCCCAGCCAGTATGGAAGAGGCCGTACTGCATGCATAAGAACTATGCAGCCAAGGTGAACGAAGAAATCGAACGGATGCTGGAGGCCGACATCATATTTCGGTTGGAGACAAGTGAGTGGCTCTCGCCGATCGTGATCTCGCTGAAGGAGGCCAACTAGATCTGTATCTGCGTGGATTTTCCGTGCCTCAATGCAGTCACCATCAAGGATCCATTCCCTATACCTTTCACAAACAACACCCTGAAGGAGGTGGCTAGCCATGAAATGTACTCATTTCTGGACGGCTTTTCGTGGATACAATTAGATTTCGATAGCTGAGGGCTTTTTCCGGATACAATAAGATTTCGATCGCTGAGGAAGACAAGTTGAAGACCACCTTTGTGGTGGAGGACGAAGTTTATGCGTACAACTGAATGCTGTTCAGTTTGTGCAATGCTCCGACAACATTTCAGAGGATAGTCCTTCACATCTTCGATAAGATGTCTGTGGGAAATTTTAAGGCCTTTTTGGATGACGGGTCGATTTTTAGTAGTGAAGACACTCACTTGGTGGCATTGCGAGAATGCATGGAGAGATGCCGGAGGGCCAGGCTGGCCTTGAATCCGAAGAAATGCAGATTTATGGTACCGCAAGGAAAGTTGCTAGGCCATATTGTTTGTAAAGCTGGATTAAAAACTGACCCGGATAAGGTACGGGACATATAGGATACTACCGGAAGTTCATTAAGAACTTTGCTCAACTTTCATTCTCATTGGAGAAACTGACAAGGAAGCGCGAACCGTACATATGGGGACCGACATAGGGGGAAGCATTTGAGGAACTCAAGAGGAGACTGGTGGCCGTACCCATTCTGGCCTATCCAAATTGGGACCGAGAATTCCACGTACACGTGGATGCCTCGAACTATGCCATTGGGGCTACGCTAGCATAGGAAGGGGGACATGGGTTGGACCATCCCATCTATTTTGCCAGTCGCTTGCTGTCGAAAGCCGAGAAGAATTATAGTACCACCGAGAGGGAAGCCCTCAGAATGGTCTATGCCATACAAAAATTTCAGCACTACTTGCTGGCGACACCTTTCACTTTCAATGTGGATCACTGTTGACGCCTCTAAAATCGTTGAACTTGAGACTTCATCCGGCCAATGCAGAATAGAATGTACTCGCTGAGTATCCTATCCTCTCTTGAGATAAGGAAATCCCTAATGCTGGTTTTGTTGATCAAAGGGGACGACCTCAAGGTTTTGATTGTCAGGTCTTGACTGCGGGATCACTCAGTGGTTTGATGTGTTTTGCTGGAAACACAAAGGGGACTTACGGTGATATGGATAATTGTTGGATGAGTTCCCTAAAATTCTAACAGTCTTGTTATCAGTTGGTTTCGATTGGATGATACTATTTCAGCAAGACAGTGGATTTTTCTTGATAAAAAAAAGGGAAAAAAGAGGGATAGGGAAAAGGGATACAGGAAATCTAATTATTTAGCTAAGATAGCATATTAAGAAAAATAGATAGACACCTCCAAATAACTAGATTAAACACTATCAGCCATTTAAGCACAATACTTGTATGAATCTAGTGCGATCTTCAAGGAAAATAGAGTTTTCATGCTATTAAACACATCTTCAGAACTTTAACATTCATTCAATAATTGTTCAATAGCCGAACTAAGCATATGAGACGGTTCAGATTAACCATGCAAAAGGAATGACAGTCAGTCAATCCCAAATGGTATGAACAGCGAGGATTCTATCAGATTTTTATCTAGAAAATGCTATAGAAATGAAAGAAACATAACAGAATGATTCAAATTGGTGAAGAAGGAGACCATGCACTCACAATGAAATTGGAACAGTCATAATTTTGCATTAATATCCTGTGTAAATTTCGCCAGAGCTTCAACAACAATCCATGAACTTCTTACCAAATGAGGGAAAACCAGTCCCCTTTAAATAGGCTTCCAAAAACAGATGAATGGCCAAGATCTAATCTAAACAAGTGGCCCAGATTCATCCTTACAAAAGGTACCCATACCCATAAATGGAGGGTAAATATCAGCAACTACCCCAAAGGGAGTAATAGCTACCTAAAAAGGTAATTAAAACTTATCCAAAATAATTCAAAAGGTGCACATACACAAAGTTTACAGTTGACTTGGAAGTCAAATATGACCCTTTGGCCAAAAAGTGCACTTTTCAAGATTTGAGACAAAAAGAAAGCTTTTTTCTTTTCCAGCTCTAGATTCCTCGGTGATGAACTCGACCTCATCATGCAGGTACTCTCCCCAGATATCTCGATCGGCTGCACGCTCTACCCGAACGTAGTCTTGAAATCTCAGGCATAACTTGAATAATTCAGTCGTCGGCGGCATAGGTGGATTGAACATTTTGTAATGGATACCCTATAGGAGGCTATCCAAATTCTCCAACTCCTCTCTCTAGTATGACTTGTGATTTTCAAAACATGATATGTCTGCTTGTAGCCCAGCAGCAAAATCTAGATCCTCTACGAAATAAGTGACCCTGGGATTAAGCCTGTCCTCCCACTGCGGTTGCACCTCACTATCCTCCATACTATTTTTCCAACCGAGAACCATGGATTTGAGGATTCTTTCACCAAGATCTTTCACATTTGATAATGTGTCATCGCACTTATCATGCATCTTATTGATATTATCCCTCATGTCGTCTTTCATGTTGAGGGTCCAATACCATTCTTTGAAAGCATTGACACTATAGGGATTTAAGATAGTATCAGCAGCAGGGATCTGAGAGCAGGTCCAAAATAGAGCCCTAATGAGGGGCAATGCCTTGGCAATCGCCTCATGAGTATTGTAGCATTCTTTCTTCAGCTTACACATTTTGATAATAATGGCTTCCCTATGGAGGGTCATTTCGTGTAGATCCTTGAAGATTTGCTCTCCTCTTTCTTTAATGCCTCGCATCCACTCCTTGACGGCCTTGGCAGTATCTCATACTTCCTCAAATTCTGTGGTGGTCCTTTCCGCCAATGCTGTAGGGGGAATGTGGGATTCGGAAGCATTATGCAATGGTCTCAGGAGTTGATCAATGTACCCCTCGGTCTGCTCAACACGAACTCTATACATGTCCTTTTCAGCTGTTATCTCTTCGAGTTGTCTGAGCACGTTTTGTACGGAATCCTTGAATTCCTCCCTTTCTTGCTCCTTAGTGGCCTGCTCGATGGGGACAGTCGTGATGTTATAATCAGCTAGTTTAATTTGATCTGCTGGCTTGTCGACAGGCGGGGTGGCCATATGAAGGGTACGGTTCCTTTGCTCATCATGGGTTATCCGGGAATATGCCTTAGGCTTTTTCTTTCCCTTGGCCTTGGCTTGGTCTATGCGTGAGAAGATGTCCTCCAAGTCAATGGGTGGCTTGGTGGCTGCCTTACGCTGAGCTCGTGCAATTAACCATTCTTGAGGTACAGTCTGGGCTGATGCTATGGTTAAATTAGCACTCTATTCTTTAATGTTTTCAGCCGGCTCATCACATATTTGTACCTGTTCCGTTACAGGAGGAGTAGAGGAAGTGTCAAGTTCCTTGCTCGTAGCTGAATTCTCTCCCACTTCACTGAACAACTGCCTATTATTTTCATGTGATGGTTGTTCTTCAGTCTTTTCAGGCTCGCGGGTCTCATTTGTCCTTTGCTCTCCTTCAACAGTGGAGTCATCATTGGTAGTATTATGGAGCTGCAATTCATGGTGGCTTTGCTGGGTGGGTTCATGCAATTCAATCCCCTGGGCGGATGGAATCTCTCCTTCCTCAACTTGATTATCAGGTTCGGCTGATTTAATGGCTCTTAGTTCGACATCTATCACGTCGGGTGCAGGAGGATCATTAACTCCAAATGCGTCAATATCACTCTGGGAAGGCGGAGCAGGTATATAATCTAGTTCAACTACATCATCAGATGAACTGGGGTCCTTTGATGATGAAGTGACCTCCGATCTCCTAATAGGGATCTTTTCCCTTCTTGTTCTTTTAGATGTCCGAGTTCCTCTGCTGGCCTTGGCCTTCTTCCTTTTTTTAGGCTTTTCAACCTCTTCCTTTGGTGCACTGGATGTTCCCTCATCTTCGGAGGACTGAGAATCAAGGTTACCCATCAAGTGGTAGGTGAATTGGACTCCCTCATGAACCAGTCGCTCAATTTGCTGGTGCAACCACTAGTCAGTATATCTTCCTGGGGCTGCCATAACCGCCTCGAAATCAGTGATTGGATCTTGCGACCAATCGATGCCTGGCAAAAGATGTCTTACTGCCTCAAATTCCCGGACTTGTAGGCAATTTCCTGAATCTGTTAGTTGATATGGGACCCAACGATATTCATAGAGTCGCATTTGCTGCACACTCAGCCTTGAATATTCGCGTCATTGGACCTCATAGTCATCGAAGTAGTTCTTCCAATAATCTTCAACGGATTCATTTGCTCTGTATCGCCTGCCATAGGCTCTCTTTGCCAGATTGTCGTGATCAAAGCATTTCCTTGGAAAATGCTCTTGTAGGTTGTAAGAGGCTAGTTCTGCAAAGGATTCCTCTGCTTGGGCCGGGTTCTTTAGATGGACATCAAGGTTACCTATAATCATAGGGAAGGCGAATCCAGATTGCTTCCTGTCTCAGAGTAAACTGTTCGCTGGACGTGACTGTCTTGCGACTTCCAGGAGAACTATCTTGTCGGTTGGGTATCGCGGAAGTCGGAAAGGAGCACCCTCAAAGCCAACTATCCGGATGTAGGAGAACCTTGGGAACTGGATGAACCAGGCACCTTGCCTCTGTACTAGAATAGTAGCTTTCTCTGAGAGCCTTATGTGTAGTCCTCCCTACATCAGCCTGACCAAGCGCATTGTGAAGGCGTCATTGACGCACTCATATTGACCAATTACATAGGCAGGGCTATTCTTTTCGCTTTGAGCTATGTCCTGATAGTGCAGCTCTGGATAACTATCATGTCCCCTTTCTAGAGTGGACATTAGAGATGGAGGAGTTGGCCTATCATTGGAGTCTCGTAGGCTAGCAGAGGTTGTTTGGGACTCATTCAGTGCATATAGTGATTGGATTTTGGCTTTACAGGCAGTTTGGAGCCAATTTGGAGCAGTTCCTTGATTTTAGGAGGCAGTTCCTACATTTTAGGAGGCTGTTCCTACTTTTAGGAGGTTATGACAGCATCCAGGGTTGGGGTTCCATGAGACCATTCCTTGGTTTCAGTTTCAAGAGATTTGGGTGTGTTTCCTAGTTTCTAAGAGCATCCCTAGATTTTAGGGATGAGACTGCCAGTTGATCCATGATTTCCGGCATCAGTCACAGACAGGTGACAGGTTCAGTTTCAGGCTTTTGGTGTGTTTCGAGCTTTCTGTAGCTATTTGGGTTATATTTTTAATATATTCAAATATTTCCTAAGTTAGCGTTTTAATATTTTAAATAAGGCTATGTCTATAGCCATTTCAGAGTAATAAGGGGATTTTGGCTTCATCTGGATTCGTATGCCCATGTGTTATAGCTCGTTGGAAAGGTCTTGAACTTTTCTAAATGATTTTCACTTGCCAGGGTCCTGTTGGCACTTGGAGTTATTTTATATTGAAAAAGTGGTGTTTTTTCTATACTTGGGCGCCCAATATTGGGAAATATGACTTTATATTAAAGCACACTTTTCATATATCTTTAGGGTTCGATTTGGAAGGAAAGAGATATAAGGAGAAGGAAGCCTAATTTCTCATTATCTTTTTATACAATCAAACTTATTTTTGCGAATTAGCTCTGAGTGGGCAATTCTTCATCTAGGATGCAAACCCCAAGATCTGGACTGGCTGGGATGTAGCCCTCAGCAGTTATTGGCATTGGATTCTTCCGGCAAAGTGCATTGTTGACAGAGATTGAGTACACCATTCTTCTTTGTGGATTCAGGTTGCAGAGTAAGGGTTTCAGCATGGCAGATTGATTCTTCAGCTTGGGCGTTGATCCTTGCAGCCTTAGGGCCACCATTTGCAGTAGGTACATCCCACATGGAATGTAAGGAATGCATGTATTCAGCCTTAGAGGTATTCTTGATTCATGATCACTATTCACCTTTCAGTTTGGCATCATTGTTGGATGTAAGTTCCTTGGATCTGCATTGGAATTATTATTTGGTTTTACAAATCAGAAATCTGTCTGGTACAGCTTGTAGCAATTCTGAATTTGACTGTATGTTCTTATTTATTTTCAGTCTCCTTTCATGTTTACTGTTCATTATTCATTACTTGTTTGAAAACTATCAAAATACACAAAAAGAAACAAACCTTCTGCAACTTCTGTCTATTCTCTAAAACAAATCAAAGGCATCACAGGAAGATATAGTTTATTAATTTAAAAACTACAGCAGATCAACAAGGCGATCCATCAGGGATCTTTCAGTGGTATCAGAGCCTACATCCTGCCAGCCTGTAGGGTTTATGAGAAATTGTCACATCTGGGTACTGGATAAAAAGTTTTGATAATTCATTTTAGCATCTGGGTACTGGATAAAAGGTTTTGATAATTCATACCAGCAACTGGGTAGTTGTTAGCCTACACATTTATGCTTACAGTTGACAGCTGGTAAGACAGTACGCTGGCCCAAGTCCCAAAATTGTTGAGAACAAACTTTATTTCGACCTCCGGGATCCGTTGGGATATCAGTTTAGTTACAGGTAAATACTATGGCTAGAACTAAAATTGGGCACTCAAAAGTTTCATCTTCTCCAACACGAAAAAGTAGGATTCCTCCTGCCAAGATATTTAATGATACAGTTATGAGCAGCTATCATCAGTATTGTTCTCTTCCTAAGATGATACGTGAGCTCCTTTCCTTCACACAATTTATGGGTGTACCCGGAGCAGACGAAGATAACTTGGTAGCTACAAGTTCAGATCAGTGGCAAAGAAAGAAAGAAGAATCAAGGGTGCAGGAATTAGGAATGGACAGAGAACTTTCATTTAGGGGTAATATACCTTTATATAAGAATGTTTTGGTGCCCTCAAGTTCCGATGAGTGGGACAAGAATTTATGTGATGGTTTTGTTAGACATGTGGATTCAACGCAAGGAGACATTAGGACAGCTTTGGATAATGAATTGTCCTCACCTTCCGTGCAGGGGATTTCCCAAGAGGCAACTGATTTAGAAGTTAGCAATTCTGATTTTCATGACAGCAGTGAGGTACCTTTGCATCAGCTTGAGGTATCAATGTCTACACTTGGACAAGATGGTGCCAATGGGCTGTCACATGAAGGTATTCAAAATTCGGGTACCAATGATGCTTTGAATGTTGAGAACTCATATCATGATGATTCTGATTTTATAGATCAGACCTTAGAATCCAGCCCAGTATGTTCTCTTAGTAGCACTGGACCCCAGGATCGTGAGCCAGTGGGTTGTGCGGACACATGGGATGCAGAAGAGAGTGATGACAGTGCATTTTCAGTAGTATCATCATTGACGGATGTGGTGGGTTGTGCGGACACATGGGATGCAGAAGAGAGTGATGACAGTGCATTTTCAGCAGTATCATCATTGACGGATGTGGTGGGTTGTGCGGACACATGGGATGCAGAAGAGAGTGATGACAGTGCATTTTCAGCAGTATCATCATTGACGGATGTGGTGTTCTCAGAGGCACAGAGCAGCAGTACTTTGGATGAGGTTGTATCCATGGCCGAGTGCATACACGATGTTGACTACAGAGAGGTACATGATACATATACAACTTCTTTCCACAATGTAGATTTTGAGTTTGTATAGTTACAGGAGAGCCAACATTCTCGGACTCCTCATCACCTGATTGGACAACTCAAGGTTGATGACAGGAGTATAGACATAGTTATTGAGCATTTCGATGTCGCTCGCCAGTTGTTGGCGACACATAGTTGGAGCAACCTCATGATTGATGAGCAGGGCAGTAGTGATTTTTCCTTACCAGAATTTCATGCTCTTTATGGAGCCATTGGGATATTGAAGCATGAGTATTTACAGTTAGTGGTTGACCGAGATTATCTCCTTCAGAGGGATTTTATTAGTTATGGTGCTTTGTTGAGGGAAGAGGAGGAAGTTGATATCCTCTCTCAGGAGCTTGAAGCGACTGTTGTTGCATGGGAGGATACCCAGTTGTCCCTTTAGGAAGCGAACTCTAGATTGGAGGAGCTTTCCGATAGATTGATAGTGGCACAGACATCATCAGTGACAGATACAGTACAGTGTTATACTGTGACACTACGAGATTCACCACAAAGTTGTGATTTGACTCACGATATTACTCCATCATTGTTTTCACAGGCGACTAGCAGTTTGTCAGCTAGTTGGGAGTATGATACTCTTGTTGACTTGTTTCCTTCTCTGGAAAGCAAATCTTCTTTTACACCTCTTACAACTGACGAGGGAAACTAGTATGTTTCACCGCAGAGCCACAATGCTCAGTTGAGGTGTATTTTGGATTTTGGATCTCAGACATATGAGTTGTCTTCGGATTCATGGTTTGAGAGCAGTGGGAATGATGATGAGTTTGATGGACAAGATTATGACACAGAGCCATTGAGTGAGCCTACGAGAGTCCATTTAGATTACCTCGCGAGGAGTGCACTTCATTTCTCTTAGTCCGATTGTAGATGATTGGATGGCTCGCAGATGTGAGTTGGTTCGAGACTTATACTATCCGTGTTGCGATAGTGCTCTCCCATCTTCAGAGAATAGAGTTATTGATTGCAGGCCCCTGATCTAGCAGTTTGGGATGGATTGTTTGCGGGATCAGCAAACAATCAACCGTTATGATGAGCAGCAACCGTCAAAGTTTTCTATCTCCTTGACACAGAGACTTCATCCAGGATCATGGGGAAAGGATGATGCATGGATTAGCAGGTGTGTTGTTGTGGATGGTTATCACAGGTGTGAGAGTTTCACAGTGGCTGTAGAGAGACACGGTATCGAGGATGCCTCTTACTATCATTGTCTATACGTGACAGATGGATGTGGATTTAGTTTTATTTGGGATCCAGGTGTTGATTCATTTGATACAGCATCTTATAGGGATTATAGTATGTTGCTCCAGATATTAAGATTATTGGCACTTATATCAGAGGAGAACAGAAGGAGCAGTTTATGTCCTACAGGTGGTTTGTGTGGGATCATGGTATAGACATGTGTAGTACCTTTCTTTCGTGGATCCTACATGGGTTGCGTCACTTCAGATGTATAGATGTAGTCGTGGGTGTACAAAGGTTGTTGACACTTAGACGGTATGTTTGGAATTTCACGAGGATGGAGCTGGAGTTTACCCACTATCCATCTTAGTTTATCGAGCAGAGTGGGATGACAGTTGATCCACAGGTTGATTGTCATCAGATAGCTAACATGCATGAGTTATGTAATGTTACTCCTAGTGAGTACTTTGAGCCAATTGATGTGGCAGTTTCACCTGATTCTCTAGACAGGGTGATTGTTTCATTGCTGGTTGGTGATTACATATTTTTAGATGCCAGTCTGGACAGTGATGATTTTAGTCAGTATTATATATTGTCTAGTGAGTTGGCATTAGATCTTCCGGCACATCAGCAGCAGTGTGTGGCAGTTGTGTGTCACTTGTGTCAGATGGGGTCAGATCACAGAGGGTCTTCCATGGATTGGCATTCATTGGATATTATGACGGATGTTATGCATGTTGGTGATCACAGACACTAGTGATCTTGGCATTTATGGATATTTGATCTATGGAGATGATATAGTTTTCCATTGCTCACTTGAGGTATTCAGCGGGAGCTATGCTTCGCTCTGGGACCCAGGCAGTGTTGATTTGACAACACATGTGCTTCAGCGTTTTGAGGAACCATTCCAGACCGAGGTATTGCATGTTATTTATGTTGTTTACGTCTTATTTGGGATGGTGGAGGATTGGTGTTTCAGTTGCTTGTGGGCAAGCAACTCCAAGAGGGGAGGATTGTCATGTCCCCTTTCTAGAGTGGACATCACAGATGGAGGGTTGGCCTATCATTGGAGTCTCGTAGGCTAGCAGAGGTTTTTTGGGACTCATTCAGTGCATATAGTGACTGGATTTTGGCTTTACAGGCAGTTTGGAGCCAATTTGGAGCAGTTCCTTGATTTTAGGAGGCAGTTCCTACATTTTAGGAGGCTGTTCCTACTTTTAGGAGGTTATGACAGCATCCAGGGTTGGGGTTCCATGAGACCATTCCTTGGTTTCAGTTTCAAGAGATTTGGGTGTGTTTCCTAGTTTCTAAGAGCATCCCTAGATTTTAGGGATGAGACTGCTAGTTGATCCATGATTTCCAACATCAGTCACAAAAAAGTGACAAGTTCAGTTTTAGGGTTTTGGTGCGTTTCCAGCTTTCTGTAGCTATTTGGGTTATATTTTTAATATATTTAAATATTTCCTAAGTTAGCGTTTTAATATTTTAAATAAGGCTATGTCTATAGCCATTTCGGAGTAATAATGGGTTTTTGGCTTCATTTGGATTCGTATGCCCATGTGTTATAGCTCGTTGGAAAGGTCTTGAACTTTTCTAAATGATTTTCACTTGCTAGGGTCCTTTTGGCGCTTGGAGTTATTTTATATTGAAAAAGTGGTGTTTTTTCTATACTTGGGCACCCAATATTGGGAAATATGACTTTATATTAAAGCACACTTTTCATATATCTTTAGGGTTCGATTTGGAAGGAAAGAGATATAAGGAGAAGGAAGCCTAATTTCTCATTATCTTTTTACACAATCAAACTTATTTTTGCAAATTAGCTCTGAGTGGGCAATTCTTCATCTGGGACGCAAACCCCAAGATCTGGACTGGCTGGGACGTAGCCCTCAGTAGTTATTGGCATTGGATTCTTCAGGCAGAGTGCATTGTTGACAGAGATTGAGTACGCCATTCTTCATTGTGGATTCAGGTTGCAGAGTAAGGGTTTCAGCATGGCAGATTGATTCTTCAGCTTGGGCGTGATCCTTGCAGCCTTAGGGCTGCCATTTGCAGTAGTTACATCCCACGTGGAATGTAAGGAATGCATGTATTCAGCCTTAGAGGTATTCTTGATTCATGATCACTATTCACCTTTCAGTTTGACATCATTGTTGGATGTAAGTTCCTTGGATCTGCATTGGAATTATTATTTGGTTTTACAAATCAGAAATCTGTCTGGTACAACTTGTAGCAATTCTGAATTTGGCTGTATGTTCTTATTTATTTTCAGTCTCCTTTCATGTTTACTATTCATTATTCATTACTTGTTTGAAAACTATCAAAATACACAAAAAGAAACAAACCTTCTGCAACTTCTGTTTATTCTCTAAAACAAATCAAAGGCATCACAGGAAGATATAGTTTATTAATTTAAAAACTACAGCAGATCAGCAAGGCGATCCATCAGGGATCTTTCAGTAACAATCGTATACCTTCACCTGATCAGGCCCATTCCCAATTTCACCATTTGTGATTAAACCTGGCAGTGGCTGGTTTTTGGCGAACATGTAGACTAAATAGGATGTCATAGTGAAGTACTTCTTTGCCTCAAGTTCGATCAATTGGGTGTGGATGTTGTCGCTTATGATCTGGGCCTAGTCGAAGTTAGATTTCCCAGCGAAGACCTGCTTTGCAAAGTAGAACATCCATTCCTCAAAGTAGTTGGATTGGGGGAGTCCCATAATCCTGTTGAGCAATGTGACCATGTCCCCATGCTCGTTGTGAAAGTCGCTTCTAGGGGTCTTTTGCCCAATCCTGACGCTTGGAGGTTTTCTCTCCTTATACCACTCCTCATTTATCAGTGTTCTGTATTTGGCAGGGTTTATATCATACGCCTCTTGCACTTCATCTATTGCTGTTGCTATGGGGTTGTTCGGGAAGGGAATGTCAAATGCATCTCCAATGGCTTTAGGAGTGAAGTTAGCGAGGACCATGTTCTTGAGGAGCACCAATCTGGAGCTTGGTTGGTAATGCCGGGCAGCCTCTACTACTAGCTCATAGTTTTGCACTGTCGGGGGAAATCCCGCTGCTTGGGCTATGCCACTCTCCATCATCCGCCTAGGCCTACCATAGGCATTAGGGGAGAAAAGTCTATCTCTAAAATCCTGAATATCAATGTGGCCCAGGTCGGTATCACCTATATTTTCCTAGACACTGCACTTTTGATTCCTTCAGTCCCCCTCTCTGATACTGATACTTCATCTTTTCGACTTTGCGAGGGATATTTGACTTGGATGCTCGTGATGTTTCGGCTGCACTAGGTGTCTTTAATGATTCTACCGCCGACTTAGGCATTTATCCTGCACAACCGGACGCGGATTACAAGACAATATAAAGGAAACGAAGCGGTTTAGATAAAGGATATGCCGGCATACAAGGATCAATTTGAAAACCGAATTTAAAGGACAGCATGACACTTTTAGCTAAAAAGATTAATTGATTTAATCATGAATATTTATGAAGCTTTTTGATTACAAATTTACCTATTCGGCTGCGGCTCAAGGACTTAGATGATTTTGACTGTTGAATTTGCACTTAGGCATTCTAGGATCAATTTTAAAATGGACAAAGTTTTAAAATTCTCCTAAGTCTGAAAATGCGTTTCTGGTTAATTCCTAGATTCTGTTTTAAATTGCTTTGTATGACGTCCTAAGGTGAGAAGAGGCCACAGGGTGGTCAAGACCAAGCGATTACGTGATCCGCCAACCCTTGGCTGGAGCGAGTACAGGGATGAGTCAGATCTTGGAAGTACTCGGAGTGTTGGGATGGTGGAGGTGGACGTGTAGAGGATGTGTGCGTGGCTGGGAGTGCAGGGAAAGCACCAGAATGTATCAGTCAGAATAGTCCACCCAGGTTCGACACACAAGGGATTAAGCAGGCAAGAAATCAATATGCATTGTATCAGGAACTTGCCCCTCGCCGAGGAACCGAGAATAGAGAGGCCTGAGTTGAAGACTCCAAGGAGGAGAGAGTATAGAAGCGAAGTAGGTGACCAAAGTGTAGAAGATGCAATAGGTGGACGTGTAGAGAGCTCACATGTGGCTAAGAGTGCAAGAGAGGCACATGAACGTGAATGAGAGCAAGACGGTCCAATCTAGTTGAATACACACAATACCTTCTGAGTGAAAACAATGTTGAGCACCTAGGAGAAGCAAAAAATCCCAAAATTCACAAGCGATGGATCGAAAGATCCCGTATGCCATTGGAAGACTTGTATAACGATATGGGAGGCGAATGGTCAGGATGACCAAGATTACTGGCTGAAGGAATTTCCCGCAACCCTATGGGGAATTGCCATCGACTGGTATATAGATCGAGAGGCTAAGCACAAGGTGAGATGGATTGAACTAAAGAAGGCATTTCGAGAAGAATTTAAATTGCTGCGAGATGACAATGAGATTGTTGCAGAAATTTACAACACTAGACAAGGGAGGAATGAGAACATACGGGCATACAATCGTAGGCTCGAAGAACTGCTGAATAAGATGGAGAACCAACCAACTGACGAGTTGAAGAGGTCGTTCACTAAGGGATTAATCCCCTCGTTGCTTAAGAAGATGAAAGTAGTGCCTCCGTCCTCATATGCCGATGCTTACAATCGAACGATGGACATTGAGAGTGAAAACAAAATATCCTCTCAAGGGAAGAGGAAGACCGACGATGACGAGAGCACCGAAGGTAGTAGTGATGAAGAATTGAAAACCGTACAAGCCCTTCGATGTGATATGTTGAGAATGATGAAAGAATTGAAGGCCGAGAAAGGAATCACTGAAGAATGTAATAAACTATGGTGTACTGAGTGCAAAATTTAGGGGCACACGAAAGATAATTGTACTAAAAAGATGTTTTGTGAGATTTGTTAGGTGATGAGTCATTCAATAAAGGAGTGTCCATATAATTTGAAGACTAGAAGTACAAGTTCTCTTCACACAGGGAGAATCTAGCCCTTCGAAACTACAAAATGTATCGCTAGGCAGTTATGGAAATCAACGAGGGTGAAATCAAATATAGTATGATTCCAAAGGACATCATATCATATAGTGCTGACAATGTAGTGAATGGGGACACTTTGTGAGAGACTACTAGAATAAGGAGAATGTACAACTATTGTGCAAATGGTGTAGACTAGGGAATCGTGAAGACACGGATTGCTCGAAGCAAAAGGTTATTAATATGCTCGACGAAGAGGAACAAAACGAGGTAGTTCTGGCAACACGAGAGCACAGATGAAGAAGGCAGTGTACTCGAACCGATGTAGGGAGAAGGAACGACTTCGAGAAGCCAAAGAAGAAGTAGAACAAGTGTTGGTGAAGGAACGAATAACCTCCAATAGAATCGCAAGTACGTTATTGCGATTGGAGTTGGAGAAGAACATAGTTCAGCAGGTGTTACAAACAACCGTATCCATCAAGGTGATAGACCTTCTTCAAACTATGCTGCAACTAGGAATGGCAATTACCAACATGGTTGGTGATGAGAACTTCAATCATCACAAACAGAACAAGCCATAAGAGAAACCGACGGAGAAACTGCCATGTGAAGGGGACGGGACAAGTGACCAGATGTTGCTAATAGTGAGCATTGGCAAGAAGCCAACCGTCGTGGAGATGGAAATTATGGGAATGAAATTAACAAACAACATCATCGATGGAGGCTCAGGAGTTAATGTACTATCGGAGGAAATTTGGAAGAACCCTGGAAAACCTATGCTCTGGCCAACAACCTTCCATCTGGTAGGTGCTAACCAGCATGGAATCAAACCACTTGGGATGCTCATGGCATAGAAGTTCACCATTGGCACTTGGCATTTCTTCCTGGATGTTGTCGTCATCTCGCTGGGGAAGAAGGTGTACGATGCTCTCCGCGAAAGGGGTTAGCTGATCACAACGGAAGCAAACCACAATTGGAAGAAGAATACACTCTCCATCGAGAGTGACAGGTTGAAGTACGTCATTGACCTGCGGAGTGAGGCAGTAAGCCAAGACAGGGCACAAACTCATTACCTCCTTGAGCCTATCAAAAGCTTGTTGTGCAGGTGGTGTCCATACGAATGCTCCCTTCTTTGTTAGATTTGTTAAGGGGGTTGCAAGCTGGGAGAAACCTCATACAAATCTTCTATAGTAGCTGCATAACCCTAGAAACCCTCTCAGCTGCGTGAAAGTTCTTGGCCTAGGCCACTCTTGGATGGCCTTGATCTTTTTCTTCATCAACACTCATTTGTTGTTCGCTGATTTTGAAACCCAAATACAAGATCGCTTGCAGTCCAAACTCACATTTAGATATTTTGGCATAGAAAGACTGCTTCTCCAAAATACTCAACACTTCCTCCAAATGTTTTAGGGGATCTTCCCATGTCTTTCTATAAATTAAAATATCATCAAAGAAAACCAAATCAAATTTCCTTAATTGTGAGATGAATACTTGATCATAGAAGACTGGAAAGTGGTGAGAGCATTTGTTAACCCAAAAGGCATCACCAAGAATTCGTAGTGCCCATAATGACACCGGAAAGTTGTCTTGTGTACATCCTCATCTCTTACTTTGATCTGGGGTACCCGAAGCGTAAGTCAATCTTAGAAATATTTGGCTCCGTGTAATTCGTCGAGTAATTTATCAATTCGTGGTATTAGGTAGTGGTTCTTGATGGTCCTCTTGTTGAGAGCTCGATAATCAATGCACATTCTCATAGTTCCATCTTTCTTCTTGACCAGCACTACTGAAGATTCAAAAGGGTTGGAACTTGGCCTGATATGTCCCATAACCAGCAATTCTTTAATTGCTTTTTTGATTTCTTCCTTGTAGACCATAGGATGACGGTAGGGGGTAATCATTACCGGTTTGGCTTCTTCTTCAAGCTCGATGATGTGCTGGAAACCCCCATTAGGGGGCAGCCTAGGCTGGATATCTTTGAAAACCTTGCTGTATTTATCCAAAATGGATTGGATCTGCATATTGGGAGTATTTTTTTTTCCATTAGCATGGGTGATGAGGCATTCTGCTGCCCATGCCACTTGTTTCTTGCGAAAATTCGTTCCATTCTCCTTACTGATACCTCCATTGATCCTTTGTCTGATAACCCTCACAACACTACCTTTTTTCCATTGTGATTGAAAGAGATCTCCATCTTACATTGGCTGGTCTTATATTTGTCAATTGCATACAACCATTGACACCCCAATACTACCTCTTGTTGACGTGTTTTTTATGACCGCGTCTAAAACAGAATAAAGTTGCCTAACGGTCACTTCACTCTCTCTTGATCAAAGTACGATTGCATGCTAAGATTGCAAGAATTTCAAACAATCGACTCCAAGGTTCCTTTATGCTACGGACGTGACTCAGTTGGCTGATGTGATTGCTGGTAATCCAAGGGGCCTTATGTATGTCGAAGAAATTTATGCAAGCTCAAGATTTTATTGACATAGATGATTTGCAATGAAGCTCTAAGTTTTAGATTTTTCAGATTTTGAAATATGCAGAAAAGTAAATAGGAATAGGGCAGAGGGGAATTAAACTAAAGGCAATCTAATCCTAGGAACAAGGAGACAAGATAACTTGTGCAGAATCCAACCACGCTTCGTTTTGCCAGCAAAGCACAACTACACGAAGGCGGTGCAATCTTCAGAGGGTGTGTTAAAGATTTTCAAATCATCAAAAGAAACCATCAAATCGAACAACTTCTCCTGATAATCAAAGTTAAACTTACAGATAAAACGGAGGCTAAGGCTAACTTTGCACGGTATGCAACAATCAGCTGCACAACAAAAGTATGAGCACGAATTTGGCGACAAGCGATCCGATCAAATCCAGTTCGTCTAATAGCATGAAAAGAAATATAATCTATGAAGAGAACGAGACCATGCGAGTTCCAAAACAACACAAGAACACACCAACAATTGAACAATGTATTAAGTGTTTGCTTCAAAAACTCTTAGCAACAATCTCTGACGATAGTCTCTCCTGAATACAAATGAGGGGGTCACCCCCTTATATAGGCCTCAAGCCATGATTACATGTAAAACCCTAATTAGGGTTTGCCCTAAAGATTCCCCACTCAAGGTGCAACAAGGTTGGAATCCGCATTAAATAACCCATTACGTCCACTTATAATAAATTTAAAAGTGCCTAGAATAGCGCCCATGATGATGATCATGCCCGGAATGTAACTGACGTCGTCATAAATGCCCATCACTCACCAAGTGACGGCAACATGCAAGAAGAATCCGTCATAAAACCATAATGAGAGGACGACATGCAAGAAGATTCCTTATCCTGTGGTGGCATGCGTTGACCGGTCCCGCCTAGTCAATGTTCCTTCAGCCATAAATACGCCATCACTATTCAGTCAAAAGACTTTCGTCCAAAAATGGACGACCATTATCTCGTTCATCAATGGCGTATGCGATGAACCTACTGACGACGGCCTCTAATTCTCCGATGGAGACACTTGGCACATTCTCGATGTTGAATTCCATCAAGGCAATCTCCTCTTCGCTTCTGGAAAAGAAACCTTCCCAATCTGCCATGGCTTCTTGTGTTTTCTTCATCATATCGGAGAATGAAGAAACATTTGCAAAGTGTTCCTTAGGGAACGAACCGACGAAGAAGAAATCATGCAACTGGGATTTCAAGGAATTCACCGTTATTCCTCTGTCGTTGAGTTTTCTTGAAAATAAAGCTTCCATGGCACTGAGGATTTCTTCCTGTATCCCTCTGATAGACTCCTTCAAGGTGACAAAATCAATGCTGAATTTATCAAGGGTGTTCTTCCCTAAACAAATGGTGTAGAACCATCGGGGAAAGTCATAGGCTTCATTCTCTTGGATCACTTTCCCGTCTACCAGTGTTTGCCTTGGAGTCTTTGCTAGAGCCCTGAGTCCGGAAATGGTTAAATCTTGGTAGACATCAACATCTTCCCATAGTCCTTCCGCCGTTTCCAATCTACTTAGGAGGGCCACGAACCTCGAATGGAGCTGAGCTAGGTCTTCTACAAATTTCCCTACCACAACATAAACGTCTTCTACCCATTCTCGGGAATTCTGTGCCATTGCCTTTGTAAGTTCTGCATCATCAATTACTTCCTTGGGAAGGAAGGGAGGGGGAGTGGATGAAGGACCTGCTTCCCTGAGGGGCCTTTTGAAACCCCTGATGTATTCGCATAGAAATCTGTTTTCCTGCTTCAGCCACTTACATTTTGCCTTTGACTTCAGCAATTTCTCCTTCATGGCAAAGGAATAATCGTCGAAATCTCCTATTACTTGACTGGTGGAAGCATGGCCAAGATCCACCCTTCTGATGACGTAATCTTCCTGTCTAATCTCACTCCTATCCTTATCCACTGCAAGTTCAGCAATGTGCAAGGTCCAGGCTCCAGATTCTTCCCTGACTACCTTGGAGAACTTCCGGGGGGCCTTCCTTTCCGGCGGCTGATCCATCCTCTTCAATAATTCTTCTAATTCTTGAGCAGGATTGGTCCCTCCTTCTGCCTCATTTCCCAATCTGCCTATCAACCAATCTGGCGCGGGGATGGAATGGCTGTAATCCTCTGCATGCTCCCGTTCTTGAGATTCTTCTTCCATTTCGCCAAGGATAGTCTCTACGAAATTATCCTGGCGAGCTTCTTCCAGGTGCGGGGAACTTTCTTGCCTCTGACCTCTTGGCTGATGGCGACCCTGTGAAGCATTGATACTAAGTATGTCAGGTGCTAGACCTGGAAGTGGGCTTGTGGGATGTGGGAACATCTCAACTTCTTGTACGCTCGAGGAGCTAACTGGTGAATGCTCCCTTCCTGTCCTCGTTCTCTTTTGTGGGGGTTCCTCTTGCTGGGCCTCCTATTGAACCTCGTGCGGGATTTCCTGTTGGGTATCCTTCATCTTTGTTACCCTTGGCCTCTTTGGGGCACTCTTTCCTTTGTCCATCCGGGCCTCTCTTCCTGCCTGACCCTGCGAAGAGCCTTCAGTTGCCTTGCTGTGAGAATCCAGAAGTCCCATTAGCTGGTATGTTAGATGGACATGGTTTTCCACCAACTTTCTTGTCTGCCTGTCAATCCAGTGCTTAGTGAATTTTAGCACTGGCCTAGCCAAAATGTTCAAATCATCTACCTCAGGCTCCGACCAATCTGGCAATAGGATAGGTTGAGCCTTTATCCTCTCGAATTCAGGTTGCATCAAATCTAAGTCTTCCTTCACCTGGTTTGGTACCTGATGAATCTCACTTATTCTGATGGTGTCGAGGGGCAGTCTGGAGTGCATTCTTCTCCGGACCTCAAAGTCATCCTCGACACCTGCCCAGTAATCCTCCAAGTGAAATCTATGTATGAATTTGACACCGACAACCTTCCTAATTTGGCTGTAAGGATCATATTGGGCCCTAGAAGTGTAAAATGGTAGGCGATAGAACGCCAATTTGCCTGCTGCACTTTCAACGGCCTCCAATCCTAGGCATATCTCCATGAAATCTCCCAAGACAATCGGAAATTCAATAGATTGCTTCTTCTTCTTCTTCTTCTTCTGCAGCTGATCGTAGGCAGTCAACTGCCTCATGAGCTCGAGTAATATAAGCTTATCTGATGGATATCTGGGCAATTTGTAAGACTGGAAGGAGAAGCCCTGCGTCCTGACGTAGGTGAACGTGGGGAACTGTAGGAACACGGCACCATACTTCTGGACCAAAGCACTTGCCTGTGGAGACAACCTCATGTGCAACTTATTTTGCATAAGTCGTGTCAGGTACATGGTGAAGGTGTCATTCGCCAACTTGTAAGAATTCACGTTGTGGAGATGTAGCTGAGGATAACATTCATGCACCTTCAGCTGAGCTGGCCCGCAGCCCATGATTCCTCTTGCTGGCAGCCCATCGAATCCTCCCCTTCGTGCAAGCATATAGAATAGGTAGGAACTCATAGAAAAGGACTGAGATCTTTTCTCCTACAGGTTCTTCAATTGTTCATGCAAGTAGTGGCTGATCAATCTAGCCCAGTTGATCAGTGTATTCGAATTCATGATCTCGCCTATGTAGAAGAACATCCAAGGCTTGAAGTTCACCGAGTGTGAGCATCCCATTACTCTGCTCAGCATCTTTATCATGTCCACATACTCCTGCTTGAACTCGAAGATTGTGAGAGTTTTGGGCATCTTGGAAACGTGTACTCTAGGCTTTAGCAACCACTGCTTGTTGATCAAATCAGCACATCTGGCGGGGCTTGCTTCATAGACTGCTTGAGCTCCGCTGCTGGTCTTGTACGTCATGGAGTAATGTGAAGGGATTCTGAAGGCTTCACCAATTGCCTCTGGAGTCAATGTTGCCAGTAACTTGCCGTCTGGCGTTGAGATTGTCTTCCGCTCTAGATTGTAATGTGCTGCACATTCCAAGACTAGATCTGGGCATTGAATGGTGGGAGGAAAGTCAGCTGCTGCAACTATTCCACTTCTCACAATTTTGACAGCTGTCGGAGATGGATTGTGTCCTGTAGTTCCGAACATTCTTATCTTAAATGCAGCCCAGTTGAACGTGCTGAAGTTGTTATCGCTGATCTCTTCCCATCTTGAATTCAACAGAGAATGGGGAAGAAAACCTTTCATCTCTGCTTTGATCAATGCTTGCCTAGAGATAGTAGCCGCCTTGCTAGGTTCCGCCATCTTGGGAATACTTCGAAATGATGAAAATAGAGACCAAGTATGAAAACTCTTTGCTTCTTTACTCTTTCTTTCCTGAATCTTGCATGTGAAAAATGAAATGTTTTTCCCAACTTATATAGAGTTCCCAAGAGGCATCAAATTAGTAATTGTATTTATGGTGCATCATACTTTCTTTAATTACAATGCCATGCAAGGCAATTTCTCATGCGTGTGAGTTCAAATTTAGAACTTTCCTTAAATGCTCCAAGTCATGCGTCATACTTGGAAGATTCCTCCTGCCAACTCATTGATTTCATTCTTTCCAATTCCGAAGGATCTTTCTTAGGATTTGCTCGATTCCATTCCAACTTGCCATTTCCTGCTTTAGAAGGAATTTTCATGCCTCTTCTTCACATCCCTATTTTTTAGGGATCTTCCTAAATTTTAGGAGTCAGGTTCATTGGATGGGGAATTTTGCCCCGATTCTGAATCTATAAAAATTTCCATATTTGGTCGGGATTTGATGTCTAAAAATAGCATAACTGAAAATTCGCCCGAGGGGAATTTTGCTTTTTATTCCTCCTTGACTCCTTGGATTCCGTGCCTTAGGCAAAATTTCAAATTTTTTGCTTGAGTGAAATTTTTTACCACACCAAGGATTCATGAATTTTCCTTCTTTGAATGGCTTTCTCAATTCAGTGCCCCAACCCAGAACTGGATGCATTTTCAACATGTCCATGGAGAGGTGGAATTTTCCACTTGTGAATGCATTTCTGGTTTTGGCGCCCCAGCCCTGACCTGGGCGCATTTTGGAGATGTCCATGGAGAGATGGAATTTTCCACTTGTGAATGCATTTCTGGTTTTGGCGCCCCAGCCCTGACCTGGGCGCATTTTGGAGATGTCCATGGAGAGATGGAATTTTCCACTTGTGAATGCATTTCTCAATTTAGCGCCCCAGCCCTGACCTGGGCGCATTTTGGAGGTGTCCATGGAGAGGTGGAATTTTCCACTTGTGAATGCATTTCTCAATTCAGTGCCCCAGCCCTGACCTGGGCGCATTTTGGAGGTGTCCATGGAGAGGTGGAATTTTCCACTTGTGAATGCATTTCTGGTTTTGGCGCCCCAACCCATCTGCTTTCAAATTTCCAGATTTAGAAGTGATTGTGCATGTTGATTCTCTGCTGTCTGCTAGCTTGATCTTGCCACAAATAGACTTTCCCGAAATAGAAACTTTCCAAAATGTCAGAGTTAGAGCCCAAGACAAGACGCAGGATGGCTTACTAAAAATAGTAAGTTTGATTTTTGGCAAAATGGCGACATTCTGGGACTTGGAAAAATCCCTAAAAAATAGGGACTTTCTAAAAATAGAAAGTTTCTCCGTTTGGGCTCAAATTTCACTGGGAGGTCCCTTGAAGGGTCCTGATTCTAGTCGTATGCTTAGTTTTCCCGAAACCCTAACAGGAACCCCTAAAATCAAGGACAAAAGGCAAAACCCTAGAAAAAGGACAAAACAGGCCCTAGACCTCATAGAATTTGCTTGACAGAGAAGCAGATTAACCCTAACTGACTCCCAAACATCCGTAACGTGGAGAGATTGAAGAGATTGCCACTGACACACACAAAAACGAAAGCCAAACGACCAAAAGGGCCTAAAAGCTAGGGGGTCCCTATTTGGGATGGGGTGATGTGTGATTAGGTCACAACACCTCTATTTCCATGTTGATCACATAAAAGTCGTCCTTTAATTTGTACCCCCCTATTGTTACCTCCAACTGAGGTACCTTATAGGTGCATGAGAGGATCATTCCGCCAGCTACTTTGACATCAAACCCTCCAATGGAGTTGTTTATATGTTTTGTAGAGTCCAGGTTGTCCAACCACGGGGGTATCATGGCATGCCTTTAAAATCTTATCCTTAAACCGTGATTCAGGTACAATATACACTCTCCCTTTGTAAAGGATCAGCTCTTCCATTGTGCTCTACCTGTCATCCTGTATCTTGCCCTCCAAGAGATCGCTAGCCAATGAATTCTTGACACATTCAGTTGTGATAAGAGCCTTCCAATTTGCAGATATATCTGAGGCAACGTATAAATGAGGTTTCCTAGATAAGGCATCAGCCACAACGTTGTTGTTTCCCTTCACAAATTCAATGTCAAAGTCATAGACTTGAATCTTGCTGACCCATTTTTGCTGCCTATCATTCAAATCTCTTTGGCTGAGAAAATATTTCAGACTATTATGATCAGTTTTTACAATAAACTTGTTGCAAACCAAATATTGTCTAAACTTGGCCAAAGCATGCATTATGGCCAACATTCCTTGTCAGAGATTGAAATTTTACGCTTTGCTTCATTAAGCTTCCTACTCTTGTATGTAATGGGATGTTCATCTTGTAACAAAACAGCCCCTTCTGCTTCACCTGATGCATCACATTCTAAAACAAAAGGAAGAGAGAAATCTAGAATTGCCAAGACATGGCATGAAGTCATTACCTCCTTGAGCCTATCACAAACTTGTTGTGCGGGTGGTGTCCATACGAATACTCCCTTATTGGTCAGATTTGTTAAGGGGGCAGCAGGCTGGGAGAATTCTCTTACAAAACTTCTATAGTAGTTGCATAACCCTAAAAACCCTCTCAGCTGTGTGGGATTGCTTGGCCTAGGCCACTCTTGGATGGTGTTGATCTTTTCTTCATCAACACTCACTCCTTGCTCACTGATTTTGAAACCCAAATACAAGATCTCTTGCAGTCCAAACTCACATTTAGATATTTTGGCATAGAAAGACTGCTTCTCCAAAATACACAACACTTCCTCCAAATGTTTTAGATGATCTTCCTATGTCTTGCTATAAATTAAAATATCATCAAAGAAAACCAAAACAAATTTCCTTAATTGTGAGATGAATACCTGATTCATACAAGACTGGAAAGTGGCGGGAGCATTTGTTAACCCAAAAGGCATCTCCAAGAATTCGTAGTGCCCATAATGACATCGGAAAGTTGTCTTGTGTACATCCTCATCTCTTACTTTGATTTGGTGTTACCCGGAGTGTAAGTCAATCTTAGAGAAATATTTGGCTCCGTGTAATTCGTCAAGTAATTCATCAATTCGTGGTATCAGGTAGCGGTTCTTGATGGTCCTCTTGTTGAGAGCTCGGTAATCAATGCACATCCTCATAGTTCCATCTTTCTTCTTGACCAGCACTAATGAAGATGTAAAAGGGCTGGAACTTGGTCTGATATGTCCCATAACCAGCAATTCTTTAATTGCTTTTTCGATTTCTTCCTTGTAGACCTTAGGATGACGGAAGGGGGTTATCATTATTGGTTTGACTCCTCATTCAAGATCAATGAGGTGCTGGAAACCCCTATTAGGGGGCAGCCCAGGTGGGATATCTTTGAAAACATTGATGTATTTATCCAAAATGGATTGGATATGCATATTGGGAGTATGTTTTTTTCCATCAGCATGGGTGATGAGGCATTCTGCTGCCCATGCCACTTGTTTCTTGCGGAAAATTTGTTCCATTCTCCTCGCTGATACCTCCATTGATCCTTTGTCTGATAACCCTTGCATCACTACCTTTTTTCCATTGTGTTTGAAAGAGATCTCCATCTTACGTTGGCTGGTCTTATATTTGTTAATTGCATAAAGCCATTGACACCTCTATAATACATCCATATCCATGTTGATCACATAAAAGTCATCCTTTAATTTGTATTCCCCCATTGTCACCTCTTGTAGAACATAGGTTTACTACAAAGCGAGGGGGAGGGGGGTGAATTAGTAGTAAAGAAAACTTGATCTTCTTTTCTAACTTATTGAAAGCTTTGAAACTGAATCTTCAAATGAAAGCATCAAACTAAAATTAGAAAAGATGCATCACACAATAGAACCAATACACAAGAAGATACATGGAAACCTAATAGTTAAAATGATTTACAACCTTTTGAGGGCACCAACCCAAGGAATCACCAAATCCCTCCTGCTGAAGAGCACCAACTCTTACAACCACAATGTTGTCAATTTGAGCACCAACCCAGAATGCTTATGACACCAACCAAAAGGATATTACACGTAAGATATAACTGAATCAAATCCGCAACATTATGCTTTACATATTCTAAAGATATATAAATAAAAACTTTTCAAAACCAGACAATGTGAACCTTAAGAAATATTACAAACTGATCAAAATAAATAACTTGAACTAATCCAAATGCAATCTGCATATGAACCCTCATAACCTCTGTATTCCTTGGGAACTTGTTGTGCGTTGCACATGCTCCCTGTCGCCGACAGGGTCCCCTTTCCTTTTTGAGGGTCTTTCCGTCTTCGCCCTGTTGAGTTCCGGGCAGAGTGTCTCATGTCCTTTCGAGCGAGCCTGAGATCAGTTCGTAAGATGATGATGTTGAACGGAGGAGCCTGTGATTCCATGAGGTTAGTTGAGCCCTTGGGAACGAATTCCAAGAGATGATCTAAACTTGTAAAATCGCCTTAAATAGGCGTCGGATGATAGAAGCTGGCGAAATCCACCAAGTAAAGGATAAAGCGTCTGAAGGTCGCATGAGGACCCAAAGACGCCAATTTTCGCATAAGAATAATGAGAGAGATTACATGATGCTTTTAGAAGTTTGCGGGATTTGTATGAATGCCGATTTTCGCCAGCTGAAAGGTAAAAGGGGGGGGCAAAAGCCTTAAAGTGCCCCAAGTGCCAAAATTGGCAAAACTCACCCAAGTGCCGAAACTCACACTTTTTGGTGAAAACGCAATAAAATTTGAAAATTGACAAAGCCACCAAAGGTCCGAAATTGGCAAAGTTGTCAAAAGGTCCAAAATTTTCAAAGTGACCAAAAGGTCCAAAATTGGCAAAGTTGTCAAAAGGTCCGAAATTTTCAAAGTGACCAAAAGGTCCGAAATTGGCAAAGTTGTCAAAAGGTCCGAAATTTTCAAAGTGACTAAAAATCCAAAGTTGGCAAAATGCCTCAAAAGGCCAAAATTCGGACCTTTAAGTGAATGTTAAAAAGTGAAAGTTGGCAAAATGCCTCAAAAGGCCAAAATTTGGACCTTTTAAGTGAAAATGTTAAAAAGTGAAAGTTGGCAAAATGCCTCAAAAGGCCGAAATTCGGACCTTTAAGTGAAAATGTTAAAAAGTGAAAGTTGGCAAAATGCCTCAAAAGGCCGAAATTCGGACATTTAAGTGAAAATGTTAAAAAGAGTAAAGTTGGCAAAAGCCACCAAAGGTCCGAAGTTTGGCAAACCACGCCCAACCGCTGAAAATCGCGATTTCTTTAGAAGTTTGAAAATCGGCAAAAGGGGTCAAAGTGCCACACTTTGCAAAACCCTCCAAAGCTCCGAAATTCGCCATGCAAGGGTGCAGTGCGTGGAAGGTAAAAGTTTAAAAAAACCTCTTCAAATTGCCGAGGGCGCATTGTGAAGAGGTGCTTGAAAATGAAGCCCGCAAAACCCTCCAAGGCTCCGAAATTCGCATAATGGGGGATAAACCTCAAAAATCCAAATTTTACAAACTGCCTTAAGAACCCGAAGTTAGGGTAAGGTGCGTAAAAAATGAAATTTGCAAACTCCTCCCAATCGCTGAAAATCGCTATTTCTTCAGAAGTTCGAAAGGGCAACTTGAAAACCCGAAGTTTGCCTTATAGGAGAAGATCGTGTTTTTCATAAAACTCCCGAAATCTGCAAACTCCCGAAAATCGTGACCTAGAGGGATAAGTGAAGATTGTTTAGAGTTCGCAAAGACTCCCCAGATCGCGCGGTAAATAATTTGAAAACCCCCTCCGTTTGCTAAAAGTTTGCATAGGGGAAAATCACCCAAGTTTGAAGCCGTAAAAGAGAAAACGCACAAGGTAAAATCACGCTGAAATAAATCGCCAAAATCGCCAAGGTAATGAAATTGCTAAGTCTGAGTGTAAAATTGCAAGTTCTTTTCAAACCATAGGCGCCGAAAATTTGAATAGGAAGTTAACCGTTAAAATTCAAAATTGCAGATTTCCCCCATTCAAATTTGCAAGTTGTGCGAATTCACGCCTTTCATTTTCGCCAGGTAAGTGTGCTTCACCTCTCTCAAAATCGTTTGAAATATTTGCAAAATTGGATAGACGCGTGTGCAAAATTGATTAAAATGATTAAGTCTTGAAAATTGCATCTTTTTTTCCGTTTATAAGGCATCATGCAAAGCAATTGAAATCAGAATTTACTCCTAAGAATCAGCTAGAAAATGCATTTTCAGACTTAGGAAAATTTCTCAAGCTTTGTCCATTTTGAAAATTGATCCTAAAAGTGCCTAAGTATAAATCCGCAATCGAAAAGCTTCATAAATATTTATGTTTAAATCAATCAAGCTTTTAGCTAACGATATCATGCTATTCCTTCAATTTGTTTTTTTCGAATTGATCCTTGTATGCTGGCATATTCTTTATCTAACCCGCATTACTTCCTTTATATCTCCTTGTAATCCGCGTCCGGCTGTGTAGGATAAATGCCTAAATCGGCGGTAGAATCATCAAAGACGCCTGCTACAACCGAGACATCGCGAGCATCCAAATCAAATATCCCTCGCAAAGTCGAAAGGATGAAGTATCAATATCAGAGAGGGGGACTGAGGGAGTCAAAAGTTCAGAGTATCTGGGACAGTATCGGTGATACTGACTTGGGCCATATTGATATCCAAGATTTCAGGAACCGAGTCTTCTCCCCTAATGCCTATGGCAGGCCTAGGCAGATGATGGAAAGTGGCATCGCCCAAGCGGCAGGATTTCCCCCGACAGTGCAAAATTATGAGTTAGTAGTAGAGGCTGTCCGACATTACCAGCCAGGTTCCAGATTGGTGCTCCTCGAGGACATGGTCCTCGCTAACTTCACTCCTGAGGCCATTGGCGACGCATTTGACATTCCCTTCCCAAGCAACCATATAGCAACAACTATGGACGAAGCACAGGGGGTGTATGATATGAATCCCGCCAGGTGCAGAACACTAATGAATGAAGAGTGGTACAAGGAGAGAAGACCTCCAAGCGTCAGGATTGGGAAAAAGACCCCTAGAAGCGACTTTCACAACGAGCATGGGGACATGGTCACATTGCTCAGCAGGATTATGGGACTTCCCCAATCCAACTACTTTGAAGAATGGATGTTTTACTTCATAGAGCAGGTCTTTCATTGGGAAATCCAAGTTTGACTGGGCCCAGATCATAAGCAACAACATCCACACTTAGCTGATCGAACTTGAGACAAAGAAGTACTTCACTATGACCTCCTATTTGGTCTACATGTTCGCTAGAAACCAGCCACAACTACACTATCAGGATATAGCTCAGAGAGAAAAGAACAGCCCGACCTATGCCGTTGGTCAATATGAGCGCGTCAACGACGCCTTCACAATGCGCCTGGTCAAGCTAATGCAGGGAGGATTACACATAAGGCTCTCAGAGCAAGCTACTATTCTAGTACAGAGATATGGTGCTTGGTTCATCCAGTTCCCAAGGTTCTCCTACATCTGGATAGTTGGCTTTGATGGTGCCCCTCCGACTTCCACGGTACCCAACCGACAAGATAGTTCTTATGGAGGTCGCAAGGCAGTCACATCCGGTAGGCCGCTTACTTAGGGACAGGAAGTAGGCTGGATTCGCATTCCCCATGATTATAGGCAACCAGGATGTCCATCTAAAGACCCCATCCCAGGCAGAGGAATCCTTTGCAGAGCTAGCCTACAAGAGCATTTTCCAAGGAAATGCTTTGATCACGACAATCTGGCAAAGAGAGCCTATGGCAGGCGGTACAGAGCGAGGGAATCAGTTGAAGATTATTGGAAAAACTGCTCTGATGACTACGAGGTCCGAAGGCGCGAGTATTCATGGCTGAGTGTGCAGCAAATGCGACTCTTCAAATACCGCCGGGTCCCAGATCAACTCACAGATTCAGGGAATTGTTTGCTAGTTCAGGAATTTGAGGCAGTAAGGCTTCTTTTGCCTGGCGTTGATTGGTCGCAAGATCCGATCACTGATTTTGGGGCAGTCATGGCAGCCCCAAGAAGATATACAAACCAATGGTTGCATCAGTAGATTGAGCGACTAATTCATGAAGGAGTCCAGTTCACTTACCACTTAATGGGTAACCTTGATTCTCAGTCCTTCGAAGATGAGGGAACTTCTAGTGCACCTAAGGAAGAGATTCAAAAGCCTGAGAAAAGGAAGAAGGCTAAGGCTAGCAGAGGAACTCGGACATCCAAAAGAACAAGAAGGGAAAAGATTCCCATTAGGAGACTAGAGGTCACTTCATCGTCAAAGGACCCTAGTTTGTCCGATGACGTAGTTGAACTAGATTATATACCTGCTCTGCCTTCCCAGAGTGATATTGATGCATTTGGAGTTGATGATCCTCCTGCACCTGACATGCTGGACACCGAGCTAAGGGCCATTGAATCAGTCGAACCGGACAATCAAATTGAGGAAGGAGAGATTGCATCCACTCAGGGGATCGAAGTACATGAACCCACCCAACAGAGCCACCATGAATTGTTGCCCCATAATACTACCAAAGATGACTCTACCGTTGAAGGAGAGCAAAAGACAGATGATACCCGCAGGCCTGAAAAGACTGAAGAGCAACCATCACACGAAGGCACCAGACAATTGTTCAGTGAAGTGGGAGAAAACTCGGCTGCGAGCAAAGAAATTGACACCTCCTCTACCCCTTGTGTAACGGAACAGCTGCAAATTTGTGATGAGACGGCTGAGAACATCAAAGAACAGAGTGCAAATTTAACCATAGCATCAGCCCAGACTATACCTCAAGAATGGTTAATCGCCCAAGCCCAGCGCAAGGCCGCCACCAAGCCACCCATCGATTTGGAGGACATCTTCTCACGCATAGACCAAGCTAAAGCCAAGGGGAAGAAAAAGCCCACGGCATATTCTAGAATGACCAAAGATGAGCAAAGGAACCGTACTCTTCACATCGCCACCCCGCCTGTAGACAAGCCAGCAGATCATATTACACTGGCAAACTATAGCATCACGACTGTCCCAATCGGACGAGCCACTAAGGAACAGGAAAAGGAGGAATTTAAGGATTCAGTGCAGAACATACTCAAGCAACTTGAAGAAATAACAGCTGAAAAGAACATGTATTGAGCTCGTGCTGAGCAGGCTGAGGGGTACATTGATCAACTCCTGAGACCATTACACAATGCTTCTGAATCCCACATTCCCTCGACAACATTGGCACAAAGAACCATGATGGAATTTGAAGGAGTACGAGATACCGCAAGGGCCGTCAGGGAATGGATACAAGGCATCAAAGGGAGGGGAGAACGAATCCTTGAGGAAGTAAAAGAAATGGCCCACCATCAAGAGACCACCTTGGTCAGGCTATTAGAGGTAAAAAGGGAATCCCTCAGAATGCATGAAGTGGCTGCCACAACTCTTCCCCTCGTAAGAGCTCTCTTTTGGACCCAGGCACAGATCCCCACACTCTCCGACATCCTGCACCCCCATGATATCGACATTTTCAAAGAGTGGTACTGGACTATCACCATGAAGAATGACACAAGAGAAATCATTGATAAAGAACACAATGCATGCGAGGCAATTCTGAAAGACATGCAAGAACTCGGCAAGACGATCCTCCGATCAATGGTCTCAGGATGGCGAAATGACCTGTCCGATGATGTGATACAGCCGGACTGGGAGGAAAGACTAGGGATGGATAGGATCACCTATTCCGCTAGGGACCTGAGTTTTGTTGGTCAATTCCATTCAGACATGTTGTGCTTCGAGCGTAATCGTTCCAGCTAGAAAGATGGTTTGAAGCATGTAGACCAATACCTTGAGGGCATGCAGTATAAAATTCGTCATCCTCCTATGCCTCCTTTCAGTTTTCTATTCCAATTGTGCCTCAGGTTCCAGGAATATGTTCGTAAAGAACGTGCAGCAGGTCGAGACCTTTGGCAAGAATATTTGCATGGTGAGGATGAATTCCTTGAAAAGGGATGTGAAGCTGAAAAAGAAAAAGTGCTCTCCTAAAGTGATTTTTTCTTTTGAATTTTGAAAAGTGCACTTTTTGGCCAAAGGGTCATATTTGACTTCCAAGTCAACTAAATTTAAACTTTGTGTGCACCTTTTTGGATTATTCTGGATAAGTTTTAATTACCTTTTTGGGTAGTTATTGCTCCCTTTGGGTAGTTGCTGATATTTACCCTCCATTTATGGGTATGGGTACTCTTTTGTAAGGATGAATCTGGGCCACTTGTTTAGATTAGATCTTGGCCATTCATCCATTTTTGAGGCCTATTTAAGGGGATTGGTTTTCCCTCATTTTGTAAGAAGTTCATGGATTGTTGCTAAAGCTTTGGCGAAATTTACAGGATTTAATGCAAAGTTAAGACTGTTTCAAGTTTCCTTGTGAGTGCATGGTCTCTTTCTTCATTAATTTAGAATTTTCAGTTATGTTTCTTTCATTTATATAGCATTTTCTAGATAAACATCTAATAGAATCCTCGCCATTCATACCATTAGGGGATGACTGATTGTCTTTCCTTCTGTATGGTTAATTTGAACCTTTCATATGCTTAGTTTGGTTATTGAATGCTCACTGAATGAATGTTAAAGTTCTGATGTTGTATTTAGTAGCATGAAAACTCAATTTTCCCTTGAAGCTCGCACTGGATTGATGCAAGTATGGTGCTTAAATGGCTGGTAATGTTTAGTCTAGTTATTTGGAGGTGTCTGTCTGTTTTCTGAATATGCTCTCCTAGTTAAATAACTTAGATTTTCTGCACCTCTCTCTCTCTATCCCTCTTTTTTCCCTTTTTTACCAAGAAGAATCCGCAGTCCTGCTGAAAATAGTATCATGCAACCGAAATCAATCGATAAACGAGACTATTAAAGTTTTAGGGAACTCATCCAGCAATTGCCTATTTTACCGTAAGTCCCCTTGTGCTCCTTGCAAATCACATCGACCACTGAGTAATCCCGCAGTCAAGACCTGACAAATGAAACCTTGAGGTCGTCCCCTTTGATCAAACATGAGAAACAGCATTAGGGATTTCCTTATCTCAAGAGAGGATAGGATACTCAGCGAGTACATTCTATTCTGCGTTGGCCGTATGGAGTTTGCAGCAATGCGACTTTAGACACGTCAACAGAACCTTCAGTAAATCTGTTTATACAAACTGGAAAAACTTCATCAAATACATTGTGTGTTATTCAAGTTTCGAATTAATCAAATACAATGTATGTTATGCATGCTTAATATTATGTAACCTGTCTTTATTACTGCATACTTACAGCACGTGATGATCTGCTATTATCAAATACACACTTACAGTATTATTCCTCTGCAAATGATGTCAATGTTGTTTCTACAACACCAAGTTTATGAAGACATTTTAAAACTGTGCTTCGTTGATTCATCAATGCTTCATGCAGCAAACTTACAGTATTTCTTTAATGGAACAACACAGACTTCTATCTTTCTCTGCAATGGCTTTCACACATTTTTGTTCTGCAATATCAGACTTATTGTATTTGTCTATGTCTGAAGTTTTGTATTCTCAGCAATATACTGTCATTAATTGTACCCTCACAATTCACATATTCTCTCACACTTTTAGCAACAATACACACCATCTTTTTATCGATGCTTTGTTCTTTTTTAAATAACAATGCTGGTTGAAAAGGCTGTTGAAAGTAGCTGTCAACTGCCAAACTACCTTATGCAGTTATCACCAAATTCTTCTTAGCACGCATAAAAACAAACTTTTATTGTCTAGTGTTCAAAACAAACAAATGAATCGAACACCTTATGCAGTTTGTAAAGAGGCGACGATTAGATTGAAGAACAGTTATAACCAACATGAACCGAGTTCTTAACTCCCCCACGAACTAACTTCTTACAAAAATATTATAAACACTTTCAACCAAGAACTTAGCAACGATACCATTAGCATGTGTTTCTAGTTCCAAGGCAAGACGGTCCTTTGTTCAACTACTTCAGACATGGCATAATTAACATGAAATGAGAAACAAAATGATGGTAACAATTATATTTTTCTATTCTTATCAACATTATTGATTATACTGTCCAATTAATATGTATCATAATATTCATCATAATGTTCTGTGTATGTGCATCCTGCAGACGGAAGTACAAGTCAAACCCTCTGCAGATACGATACTGCCAATGACATCAATGACAAACTACTAACACCTCCAACTGAGGTACCTTATGGGTACATGAGAGGATCGTTTTGCTAGCTACTTTTACATCAAACCCCTGAATGGGAGTTATATTCAAGCCGAACCTCTTAACTACTCCTTCATCAATATAATTATAAGTGGCTCCACTATCAATAGGAATGATCACCTTCTGCCCTTTAATGACCCCTTTTATGCACAACGCACTATATCATGGCTTTCCTGTGAGAGCAGCAAGGGTGCCTCTTGCCAGTTCTTCAACATTTCCTGTTTCATTGTCAAAATCAATCTCATCAAACTCTCCATCAGAGATTACTTGTATGTAATGTATTTGTCCCTTTCCTAAGCACCAATGACCTGGCTGCCATGGCTCCTTGCAGGAGAAACAGAACTTTCTCCTCCTTAGTTTGTTTCTGCTAATATCCATTTGTTTAGATTTTGCTAAGGGTATCCTTGGAGGTATTGAACTTTTTTGAAAAGGTTTTTGCACTGTATACTGAAGCTATCCCTGGCTATCGATCATCCAAGTTGAGGGTTGTTGTGATAGCCTCTTGGAAGGTTGTGGGGTTTAGAGCCTTGAGTAATCCTTTAAGAGGCTCTGCTAACCTTTTAGCAAAAAGTACAATCAGCCTCCTATCTGTCACATCGGGTACCATAATAGCAAGTTTTTGAAATTCAGATACTTAATCCTCCACCTTGTCTTCTTGCTTCATTTGGGCTAGATTCTTGAAATGCACTTCTTGGTCAGTTCTTTCGAATCTCTCAATTAATCTTTGACTGAATTCTTCTATGGTGGAGATCGAGTCTTGTCCTTGAGTCACAAGTCCACTACCCCCTTCAAATGCAACGTAGCGAACTTGATGGCTTCCTCTTCTGTCATGGGGTTTAATGAATAGTAACTATCCAATTTTTGTAGCCATGAACTAGTTGTGGTGCTGCTTGTTCCATCAAAATTAGGTATGGTGATCTTCCCGAAGCGATGTTGAATGTCTTTCCTATCATCACACCCTTTTTTCCTATCCCTATTCTTTGATTTCAGCCCACAATACTCAGTATAAAACATGTGGTCTGTGACCGTTTCACTCAGAGCATTGTATTCAGCCAAGAGGCAATCCATTTCTTCAGTCTGATCTGGTTGGTCTTCTCCGCCTACTTCTTTTGTCAAAAATTTAGCTCTAAATGTTTTGACTAGATTTCTCTCACCATCATTGGTAGACTTCTCCCCGTTGGAATTGCTCCCTTTGCCATGAGCAGTTGATTTCCCTTTTTTGGCAGTGCTTTCTTCACTCTTGTCACTAGTTCCTATTTACATGCGTTTTGTGATCACGCCCAACACAAAATAAAGTTTACCAACGGCTACTTTATCCTCTCTTGATCAAAGTCAAATGTATGCTAAGATTGTAGGAAGATCATACGATGACTCCAAGGTACAGACCGCGTACTAGTGACTTTATGTGGATATAGGCTCGTGTGGTGATGTAGCTGGTAATCCAAGGGGACTTATGCACACTTGAAGAAGATTAACACAAATTTATAACTTTCAAGGAGATTTTATGTGAATGATTTGGCTTTGAATGACTCTTTTTTAGGATTTTTTCAATTGAAAAAATGCTGAAAGTAAATGAGAGGATTTAGAAAACTACTCTAAAAGTAAGAACTCAATAGATAGCAATGTTTAGAATAGGATCAACCACACTTCACTTCGCCACGTTGAGACAACTACATGAAGTGGGTGCAATCTTCAAGGGTTGTGTTTGAAAGATTTCAAATCATCAATGAATACTATCAGGTAACAATATCCATTCAATAATTCGGATTAAATGCACACATAAAATGGCTTAGTCCAACCTTACACTGTTGATGACAATCAACTATCAACAAAAAGTATGAGCATACGATCTTCTCCTTATAACAGTGCAACCAATTTCGTTTGCCTAAGCGCTCGAAATAAATCTACTCTAAGTGAGCAAAGTGAAAGCATGCAAGCGATGGAATGAGACAAGTCTACTCCATCAAAGAACAATGTATTACAGTATATCACTTCAATAGCCTATCACAACAATCTCATACAGTCTCCTCCGTTTACAAATGAAGGGGTCACCCCCTTATATAGTCCTCTAGCCTTGATTACATGCAAACCCTAATTAGGGTTTGACCCAAAGGATTCGACACACATGGTGCAACAAGGTGGGAATAATCATTAATGACCCATTATGCCCATTAACAATTAATTACATTCCTGCCAAAAATGGTGCCCATTGTGCATTAAGTGCACCACTATCTTTCAAATTTGCCTAATGCATAATAAATGCTCCATCATGCGATAAGTCGCCCATAATGCCTTGAATGCTCCACCATCTTTAAAATCAGCCATGTGCAATAAATGCTCCATTATCTTGCCATGCATTGACTTAGTTGCCATTTGGTCAAATATTCTAACAATAAATGCGCCACTCCCTTATGTGGTCAAAATATTCTTGTCCAAAAATGGATGACCACTATCTCGCTCATTAATGGCAAATGCAATGAATTTCGAAATGACAACCTCCAATTCTCCTACAGAGACACTTGGCACATTCTCCATTTGAAATTCCAGCAAGGAAATATCTTCTTTGCACTTGGAGTAAAACTTCTCCCAATCTGTCGTTGCCTCCCGAGTTTTCCGTATAGTGCTGGAAAACAAGGAAACATTTTCTAGATGTGCCTTGGAAAATGATTCCACAAAGAAATATTCATGTAATTTGCCCTCTAGGAAGTCAACTGCTAATTCATCTTCTGTCAATCTTCTAGCAAATAGTGGCTCAATTGCATTGAGGACTTCTTGTATTTTCCTGACCGAGTCCTTCAAAGATGTAGACAATCTTTCAAAAGACTCCTTTCTAGTGTAGACGGCATAAAACCATCATGGGAAGTCATAAACTTCACTTTCCTGGACAACCTTTCCATCAATCAACATCTGCTTGAGAATTTTCATTAATGCTCTAAGTCGCGAAATACTCAGGTCTTGGTAAATGTGCACATCCTCCCATGAACTATCCGCTGTTTCCAGCCTGTTCTAGATAGCTTGAATCCTCCATTGGATTTGAGCCAAGTCTTCGATAAATTTCTTGGCTGAAGCAAAGACATCTTCCACCCACTCCTTAGAGCATTGATCTCTTTTCCTGACTTCTTCAACGTCATCAATAGATTCCTTAGGAAGAGAGGAGGGAAGTACAAAGAATGGATCTTCCTCTTTGAGTGGATGTTTAAAACTCCACACATATTCACACAAGGTCCTATTTTCGCCCTTCAGCCTCTTAATCTTTTCTTTCATTTTTTTCATTTGCTCCTTCATTGCTAAGGAAGATTCATCAAGATCTTCCACCACCTGTGGTGTGGAAGCACGCCCTAAATGGACTTCTTTGATCACATATTCATCAGGCGTGATCTCACTTCTATCTTTGTCCACTATAGGCTCAGCCAAATGCAATGTTTTGGATCTCGACTCGTCCCATGTAATCTTTGAAAATTTCTTGGCCGCCTTCTTCTCTATTGGTCTGTCCATTCTGCTCAGGTGTCTTTCCAATTCCCGGACAGGATCCATTTGTTCCTCTGGCTCTTTTCTCATTATTTCTCTCAACCAATCTAAAGCAGCTGCTGGTTGGTCCTGAACTTCCATGGGCACTTGTTCCTGTGAAACTTCCTCCCTCCAAGTCTTCTAGAATTGTCTCTATGAAACCATCTTGCTCCTGCTGCTCTGGATTGGGAGGAAGTTCTTGCCTTTGATTTTTTTGTTGAATGGGTCTGTGAGAAGCAGTGATGCCGAGCATGTCTTGCGCTTGCACATTATCATGAACATTGTCTTGAGGCTGACTCCTTGGAACTTCTTGTGCGAACATCTCAACTTCATGCACACTGGAGGAACTAGTTGGCGATTGTGCTTCCTCCACCCTTGGCCTTTTTTGCCGAGGCTCTTCCAGCTAGGCTTCTTTTCTCTTCTTCATTCAAGCCTTCGTAGGAACATCCTTCTCTTTACTTTGCTCGGCTCATTCCTGCGGAATTTCCCCTTCTTTAGCTTAGGCTTGTGATGACCCCTCTGTGGCTTCATTATGGGAATCCAAGTTTCCCATCAATTGGTAACTTAGGCGAACATTTCCCGCCTTCAGCCTCATGATGTTTTGATCAACCCAATGCCTGGTGAATTTTAAGACTGGTCTAGTCAAAACATCCAGATCATCAACTTCTGGTTCCAACCGATCCGAAGCCTAAATAGGCCCATCCTTCAAATTTTCAAATTCTGGTTGAACTAGATTCCCATCCTCCTTGATCTGATCCGGCACTTGAATTATTTCACAAAGTTTGATCATGTCAAAAGGCAACTTGGAGAACATCCTTTTTCCGATTTCAAGATCATCCCTGCCGTTAGCCCAATAGTCCTCTTGGTGGAATTTATGCTTAAACTTCACTCCAGCAACCATCCTTATCTTATTGTAGGGATCGAAGTAGGATCTAGCTGTATAGGATGTTAGGTGATAAAATGCCAATTCATCTAGAGAATTCTCAACCGCCGCCAATGTCGGACAAATTTCTATATAATCACCTATGACAATAGGAAATTCAATTGAAAGCTGCTTCTTGTTTTGGATTTTGTCGTAGGCGGTCAACTGTCTGGTGAGCTCCAACAACACCATTTTGTCCATCGGATACCTCAGTAGCTTATGTGGTAGAAAAGAGAATCCTTGAACCTAGATAGAGGTAGACTTTGGAAATTGAATATACCAGGCTCCATACTTTTGTATCATTGCTTTGGCTGTCGGCTACAACCTTGTATGGGGTTCACTTTGTAATAATTTGGTTAAATGCATGGTGAAAGTGTCGCTGACTAACTTGAAAGATGTAGTGTTGTACAGATGTAATTGTGGATAGCATTTGTGAGCCTTCAATTGACCTGGTCCACATCCCATGGGTCCCTTTCTTGGCAAACCGTCAAATTTTCCCATTTTTGCCAGTGAATAGATAACATATGAACTCATGTAAAAAGATTGGGTTTGCTTCTTCAAATTCCTCAACTGCTCGTGCACATAGAGGCTGATCAATTTTGCCTAATCCACTATCCCATTGTCTTCCATTACTTTGCCGATGAAGAAAAACATCCATGGTTCAAATATGAAGGCATGTGGACATCCCATAATCCTACTTAACATCATCACAAGGTCGGTATACTCCTTCTTGAAGTCAAAATTGGTAATTTGTTTGGGCATCTTGGAAATATGTGGCCTTGATTTTTGCATCCAGACTTTGTTGATTATCTTAGCACATCTTTCCACGCCAGCATCATATATCATCGTAGCTCGATCTTTGGTTTTGTAAGTCATAGATTGGTATGCTGGAATCCCGGATGTCTCTCCAATAGCTTCAGTGGTCAGGTTAGCTAGAAGCTTGCCATCTGATGTCAAAATAGTTCTTTCTGGATTATAATGTTTTGCGCACTCTAGAATCAAATTTGGACATTGAATGGTTGGAGGAAAGCTGAGAGCTGAGACAATTCCGCTCTTGACAAACTTGATTGAAAGGGCTGACAGAGTGCATCCCGCAATTCCCAAATTTATTTTTCCGAAACACTCCTAGCTGGAAAGTTCCTAAGTTGGTGTCGCTGATTGCCTTCCACTTTGAAATAATCTTGGACTTTGGAAGGAATCTTTTGAGCTCGTTCTTAATTTGTGCCTACCAGGAAGTAGCCACAGCCTTGCTGGATTCCACCATTCCTAGAAAACAAAATAAATGAACATTAAAATCATCATAAGGAATATAATAAACTGATGAAGAAGGAATTCTAGCGTGTAAAATCCCAATTTGGAATAAAATAGGACCTCCACGAACAAGAACTTCTTAGAAATAAATAAATTCGTTGCCTCCGATTTTTCTCCACCTCTCTCACTTCAAATTTCTCCAAAAACTTGCGTGAGAAATGAATTCCAATCCTTTGTTTAAATAGAATTTTCTTACCAAGTTGCCAAGTTGGCGAGAAGTTGAACTGAGCAGTTGCATTTAAAATGTGTCATGTTTCCCTTGACAACTCGCCATGCAAATGGGTCCCACGATCAAAGCTGAGTTGAAAATGGAAATTCCCATAATTTTCTTAAGATGTGTCATAAATGAGGAATATTCCCTTTGCATGTCACCAACTCGCTGATTGTGAAAATCTTTCCATTCTGGATTCAAAAGGATATTTTGAAAGATTTTCCTTTCCTGAAAGAATTTTTGTCGATTTTTTTCCTCTTGGAAGGAAATCCTGATCATCTAGATTTTTGGAGAGAGAAAATTCTTGGAGAGGATTTTTTTATTTGGGAAGATTTTTTTTGTGTATTTGAGTTCATCTTGTTCTGGAGTAGATTTCTGATCAATTCATCACCTGTCCTATTTTTTAGGAATTCTTTCATTTTTGAGCTCTGGAATTCAGGAGAGAGAAAATTTTCTCTTGGCCGATTTTTTCTATCTGTCTTGAAATTTCTTCATCTTGGGCGAGTTTTTTTTCCTCAGGAAGGAATTTTTTCATTTTGAACTTCTTGAAGGTTTTTCCTCCTTGCTTTGAATTCTTTTCATAATTTTGTCCTTGGGCTTCATTTTCACCTTGTGGAGGAATTCGAACTTTGGAATAAATTCCTTCGCCTTGTTGATTTGGCACCATAACTCCAACTTGGGTACCAAAATCATGCTATGCAGGAATTTGTGTTTGGGAGGAAAATTCCTCCTATACCTTTGTTTAGTGCTCCCTTCCTTATGTTGATTGCTAAAACCACCATGTGGAGGAATTTGGTGTTGAAAACATTTTCCTTCCTTACCACACTTTGGCGGCCTTGCTCATTTTGGAGCGATTTTTGACCTTATGGAGGAATTTTGATCTTGGAGGAAAATTCCTCCACTTCACTTTGGCTCCCTGACTACTTGTGCGGAATTCTTACTTGGTATTGGATTTTCGTTTGAAGTTGAGAATTCCTCCATAATCTTCTTTGGCGTCCTCTACCTCTGATTGGGTGGAATTTTGCCTTGTGAAGGAATTTTAACTAGGGAAGAAAATTCCTTCCCTACCCTTTTCTAGCGCTCTATCCTTGACCTTGGGCGCTACTTCCATGCTGTGGAGGACGAAATTCCTGCATGACCCTGTTGATGTGTTTTTTACGCACATGCAAACTCAGAATAAAATACCAAAGTATCTTACCCTCTCTTGAACAAAATCTTTTGGATGCTGAAGATTTGCTTAACGATCACCCAAAAAAGACTCCAAGGTTCCGAATGTAGGATCTCTATGTGTGAATAAGCCTAGTTGATCGTTGTAATTGCTGTTTCACCAAAGGGCATTTATGGTTCCAAAAGACTCAACAATTGATTAGCAGATGGTATGCAGTAAAGTATTTTCCCTAATACTACTAAATGATTTTAAAAAAAGAAAGGCAAAAGGTGAGGGTTTAGAGGGAATTCTAAACTACTCTATCATGAATGGATGAAGAAATGATAGAAGTGAAACTCAACTAGTTATAGCATCGCCATACATGAACAACTTTGCTAGAACTAATGCAATCTTCTAAGGATGTTTTTTTAATGTCCCCTTCCAGGATTTGGTCTATTTTAACCATAATTAATCTATTTACAAAGTACTTATGACTTAAACTAACTTGATTAAGAGTCAAGTCTATGAATCAAATCTGCGATGTTCCATCTTTCTTTAATCTATCAAGTTCTTGCTAACTTACCATACTAAATAATTAATCTTATTCTGATTCATTTATAAATCATTTACGTATTTATTAATTTACTAGTTATATGAATTATTATGTATTACTACAGAACAATTTCTAAAGGTATTATATTAATATCTATTATTATCAATATCTATATTTACAATCCTTATATTATTCCTTATTCCGATTGGAGTATATATATATATAAATGATTTAAATAATATCACCACTTATTTATGTATTTGCTAATATCCTATTATATAAATTACTAATACTGCCACTACTTAAAACATTACTAGTTATTAATATGTTTAGTGGCTGATAATGGCAGACAGGTCTGATGCATGTCAGATCTGGTCTGCCACTGTCATGATATTATGTATTACTTTAATATATATATTTTAGTCTATGCTAATATTATCATTAAAATTCTGCATAAAGACATTATCAGACTTCATAAATTAGGCATACGTATTAAGCATATCCCTGTGCATACTACCGAGAACAAGAATGTTACTGCCTGTAACTTTATAACAGTTCTGATCTCATTATTACAGCCTTCGGTATTTGGTAATATTCCTTCCTGTTCAATGTTCCCCCTCTATTATGTTCCCCTTTTCTTCTGACCGTTCTCTCCCCCTTGAAAATGATTACAAATAAGTATATATATCTATATACTTGTCTCTTCATGAAGAGACACACCCAAATGAAACATAAAAGCCACCTTGCTTGGATAAATCGATTAGCCACCGATTAGTAATAAGAATCGATCTTCAAGATAGTTATCAAACACTTAAATAATGTTATCGCTGTGTAATGGGCACCCCCTGTTCGGCACTAAATTTATGTCCTTTTTACTTAGTGTAATTTTGTCAAACAGTTGGCTTGCAAGCTGACTACTGGATTTTTTTGGTTCTTGATTTGCAATAGGATAAATTGGATAAACTGATATTTATTGTGAAGCTTTCAAAGTTTATTCAATATAAAAACAACCAGACATATCAAATACCAAAAACAAGAAGATTAATGCTGATGGTATTTATTTAATTCCAACACCAAGCATACAAATCAGATCTGAAGAATATTACAGACCATATGATAATAAACAAATTCAAACCTGAACTCCACAAGTATAGAACCTGCTGAAAACACTGTTCACACACTGTAGCTGCACTATTCACGACACTGTTCACATTACTGTTCATGTTACTGTTCATGTACTGTTCACGTCACTGTTCACCGCACTGTTCATGTTACTGTTCATGACACTGTTCATGCACTACTCACAGCAACTCATATATCTTCACTATCACCTTCAAACTACTCCAAAATCTTCTTAAATCTGCCCTGTAAAAATTTAATGAACCCAGTGTGTTTCCTAAATGAAAACACCATAAATTCCCCTGACTGTATCTCACAACAGCGAGAAGAATGTTGACCAAGAGGGATTTCGTCCTCCAAGCCCAACGAATCAGATTTCTCAAGAAATCCAACAACAAGATATTAAATCTTCTCCAAGCATACCCCAAAGAGAGCTCTCAACCTCAATTTATATCTTCTTCCTGGATGCAAACACTTCATTTCCTAAATGTGGGATAATACATTTTAGGATAAAATATTATTTCCCACAATGTACACATTAAAGGGAACTTTTAATATTTTAAACATTACTTTATATTCTCAACCTTATAATATAACGATAAAGTTAAATATTTAATTTAACTTTACACTTTATCGTTAAATATTAAAACATTGTTGATAATCCCTTTAAATCATTGTCGCCTTCAAATATTTTTTTTACTGATAATTATGCCAACCAGGGAAACACTAGAAATTTCAAGTCACTGCTTGGAGACTAACTTACTATAAATAGTAAGTGTCTAGAAACCCTGTCAGAGCAGCACCGATTGGCCTGAAACTGAAAACACTTAGGCCAAAACACCTCAGGATCCCACCAATGTCCTTGTTAGCCTTCGGGACCGTGTCAGAATAGGCTAACGACACCCCATATCATGTTGCGCTAAAAAAGGGACATTACACGCTGCATATTAACTAATGCCTTGTTACCATTTTATTTAAACCGTTTCATTATTAGAGTCTTCAACCGTTTCATTATTTAGAGTCTTCGATATGCTGTTAGTCTTATTTAGATAATACTAACAATTTTGACGCTAACCAAAAGCAAATTCAATGCCATCGATGCTCTCAGATCTGTAACAGTAAGATCGGGTCTGTAATCCTTTTAATTGTATTATTCCACGGTAGCAATGATCAAGTCTGCAATGTGGATGAGGACGATGAAGATGTAAATTATGTTTATAATTTATAATATATAAATTATGTTTAATATTAATTTATTTTTATTTGTATATTTCTAGAATATTATTAGTAATAAATATTAATTAAATACTAAGATTTAATAAATAGATAAATTTCAAATAATCATTTGTTGGTAATTATTATATTAATTAATAACAATAATTGCTTCTTTTAGGTTATATATAACAATCAAGGAGGGGACATGATAGTTTTAAGGTTTTCAAATCATTGTTAACAATAGATACCATCAATTGAATGCATATTAAAGGTTGAACAACAATCGAACTTAAACACTTTTAAATGCTCTAGTTGACCACGCAAGGCTCACTTACAATCAGCAAGGAGACTAGTGGTATGGATAACAAGCTTCACTATATATCGAATACGACATTCCATCATCAATATTGTCTCTTGCTATCCACTATTAACTATATTATTCACCTTTGCAAATGAAATGAGTGGAGCTTATATAGAGCTTCCAAATACAATGAAAGGCCGAGATCAAATGGAGATCAAGGGCCAAGATTTTGCCACCTAAACCCTAATTAGGGTTTGACATAAAATGAAAACCCTATCTAGATAATTATCACCATGAATCAACCAATGAGAGAATAACACATGCTGACACGGAAATCAAGGAAGCATCTTCTAATAGGAATGCAACATGCCAAATGAGATCATAACAAACTTTCTTCTAGAATTTTATTACCTTTCTCTTTCTCCTTCCTGACATATTCAATGAATCTGGACGTCATGCTTTCAATTTTAGAAATCGGAATCTTAGGCAGATTCTTCATACGTTCTTCTAGGTGAATCACCTCATCAAAGGCTGTAAGAAGTGAGACCTCCCATCCATGCTCAAGCTCTTTTGTTTTATCAATATGAAACATAGTGGTATGCATAAGATCCAACTGTTTTTCTGTGATTGGTCCACCATCTCCTTGAAAGATAACCTTTATCTTTCTTTCTAGTTCTTGAATGTCCACATCCGCTTCAATTTCCATTCGTTTGTCAAGAATGATACACATTACCTCAATGATCTTATCATAAATAGGATGGACCATATCTTCCACTTGGTTACATCTATTACTCACATCTTCAAAAAGGAGTTTCTTTATTTGGAGCAAGGTTGACCACTGTAGCAGATTAGGGGTTGATTCTTTCCTAATTATCCCTTCTTGTACCAGCATCTGTCTAGGTGCCTTCCTTATTGCTTGCAAAACAGGAATGGTGACGTCCTTAGTATGGACAAAGGTATCAACTGTCACCATGAGGTTATGAACTATCTCAAGAACTCGAATGGCTATACCAAGTATTTTTATCATATTCCTTACAAATTCATTAGCCATTGTGAAAGATTTACTGATCCAAGCCTCTAGAAGTTGTGCTGACTTTCTCATTTTCTCCATGTGATCAACTGACTCGATGGGAAGCAAAGGAGGTAGTGTGGTCATAGGACTTTGATGTCTCAAAGGCTGCTGAAACTGCTGAATATAGCTCCTCCATGCACGTACTTCTTTTTCTAATCTTTTGTTCTTTTCTATTCCGGCTTTTAGCTTCTCATTTACTGCTTTTACTGATTTAGTTGCTTCCTCCATGGCTTGCTCGGAAGTGAGTGGACCCAAGTCGAATGTCTCCAAATCATATTCTTCTGCCAAGATCTCATCTCCATACTTATCTGCAGTGGGAGTGGCAATCTCTATCTTTCTAAAACCTGTATCATCCCTTATTATCTTAGACATCTTTGGAGCTTTCCTTCTCTCAATGATTTCTTGAGATCCATTTAAAAGACTGTCTAAATCAAATGCTTGTTCTTCTTCTTCTTCTATCACTTCTTTGGTAAGCCTCTCTTTGAGCCATTCAGGAATGGAGGATCTTCCTTCTCTTACTTGTGCTTCTTCAAGTGAAAGCTCATTCCTAGGAGGAGAAGTTACTTCATTATTATCCCCTTGTTCTTCATCATCACAAATCTGAATATGAAGGGCTGGGTGTGATGAATCTTGAGACACTCTTCCTTGTTCTTGGTTGTCATTCCTATCATTCTGTATTGTTGACTCTATTGCTTCATCTACTTATGAACCACATCTTCATTTCTTCTTTGATCTTCGCCTTGATCTTCTTTCTCATGTCTAGAAGAAACGCTGGGAGGTTGATCAAGATTTGTCTTTTGCTTCTTCTTGGAAGTCTCCTTCTTTCCCTGTTCATTCTTTCTCTTTGATCCTTTTGAGTGTGAAGTATTCTCACTCACGCTTACCCTTTCCTCCTCTTCCATCCTTGTCTCTAAGTTGAAAGTCATGATCCCATCTTGCTTCTTTAGCTTTTGATGTTGAATATCTGCCCATCTTCGTGTGCAAGCTAAAACGGGATCCATCAATTCTCTTAAATCCATGACTTCCTTTTCATCCCAATTGATCTTTATTCCTTTGTCGGCTTTCTCATAGGTAGATTGGATGTATTGACCGCTATCTTGTGCTTGGTCAGCCACTCTATATATCTTGCATCTTCTGATTAGGTCGAGGGGCATCCGAGAGTGCATCTTCTTCCTTATCTCAAAGTCATCTTGCGCATTCATCCAACAGTCTTCTACTTGAGACACATGCGTGTACTTCCTTCCAGCCATCTCTTCTACATTACCACGAGGATCAAAATTTTCTATAGAAGCAAATGGTAGATAAACAGAGAGATAATTCTGGCTCGACATTTTCAGCTGCTTGAAGTGAAGGACAAACTTCTATTGAATTCCCAAGTGTAATGGAATTAGTGCTGACAGCTCCATGTTTGTACCTCAAGGATTTAGTACATGCTAACAATTGCCTTGTCACCTCAAGAAATGTTATTCTATCTGTAGGATATCGTGGCAACATAAGAGGAGGAGAAGGACATTCTTAGATCCTTATATATGTGAACTTGGGAAATTAAATAAACCACGCCCCATATTGCTTGATTAGGTCTTGTGCATCTTGAGACAACCTTTGATGAATTCCTCCTTGTAGGGTCCTGGTGATATGCATCATGAAAGTATCATTGACCAATCTATAATGTTGTTTAGGTGGATGATGCAATATCTCATAAGAATCACAAACCCTTATCTCTCTGAGCCCTCTTCCAACTCGGCCTCTATGTGGTAGCCCTGCATATTCGAAGCTCCTTGCTAAATAATATATATGAGCTCATGTGAAATGACTTAGTCGGAATCAACCTCCTTAATTGTACATCTAGGCAATTACTAATGATCCTTGCCCAATTAATCATTCCCTGCCCTTGAATAATGATTTGAATGAAAAAGAATATCCACTTGTTGAAACAAAAGGCTTGAGGAGCTCCTACAACTTGACCAAGCAAAGTGATCAAATCTCTGAATTCTTCTTGAAAGTCCATGCGATGTGGCCCATTGGGAATCTTGTTAAGACGGGGTCTACTCTTTTGCAACCAATCCCTATTGATGATTGATAGGCATGCATCAGGATCATCCTCATAGATTGATTTGGCTCCTTTTAGACTTTTATAGATCATATCTCTCTGTTCTGGTAGATGGAAGGCTTCGCTTATGGCTCTCTTTGATAGGTAGGCAAGAACAGTTCCATCCTCTGCCACGATCGTCCTCGAGTGTGAATCATAATGCTTGGCACACTCAATCATCAATTCATGACACCGAACTGCAGGAGCGAAGCCAGCTGTCTTGATGATGCCACTCTCTATTATCCTCTTGGCTATAGGTGACGGTTTGCCGATATATGGTGCTTCACGAAATTTCTTCACGTTGAAATTGCCAAGGTTTGTGTCTCCAATGTTGCTCCATCGTGATGTAATCTTGGTCTCTAAATCATCGCTCCTTTGAACTTCCTTGATAAGAGCTTGCCTTGATGACGATCCACTTGCCTTAGATGTTGCCATAAATTTACCTGTGAGAGGTGATCAAGTTAGTGTTTTGATTAATGTATTGAGGCCTTATCTTCTTAAATATGAATTAAACCTTACATGAAATCCACTGCTGAACAAGACTGATATGCACCCTAACTAAGATGAATTCTGAATTTCCTATCTTAATCAGACCTTAATTTCGATTTCTAAATGCAGTCCCTACCTGTGATTTAATGAATTTGAACCAAGGACTAGTACTAGTTGATGTATGCAATCCTAAAGATAAATCTGAACTGATTAAGATTGAAATCGCTATATGACAGCCTTCCTTATTGGATAGATGATGAACTCCTTCCTTCAATTTACTAAACTTCGACTTTGTTGCTGTGGCATCCTTAATAAATTCGCTTTACTAATGATTCATTTCGCTTCCTTGAATTCGAAGTATGTTGATTGCTAAGGAAGTTCGCTCAATCTGCTGATCAAATTCACTGATGATAGAAGACAACTGTTTTGATTTGATTATAAAATGATCTTGGGAATGCCTTTATATATGCGATATGCTTTTGGAGAAATAGGCCGACTTTGTAAATGAATAAGAAGATAAATAATAAACAGCTTTTTATGGTGGCCGACTCCTTATCTTGAGTTTTCTTCATGGGAATTCGAAATTTTGAATAGATTTTGGTGCCAAACATTTGTATCATGCGATTTTGCTTGGGAATGGGAAGCAAGGTCTATACATTTCGATCTCAATATTGATTTCGCTCCATGCCTATGCTAGGGACAGGCCCTATATGGTGTAATTCACTTTTCATCTTCTCCAAGGACAGGGTCTATGTATCAATTCGTTCCTTGTCCGTCCTAAGGACATGACCTATTTGGAATTCGCTCATCGTCCTCTCCAAGGACAAGACCAAAATTAGAAATTTCACTCCTTGTCCATCCTAAGGACAGGACCTATTTGGAATTCGCTCATCGTCCTCTCCAAGGACAAGACCAAAATTAGAAATTTCGCTCCTTGTCCGTCCTAAGGACATGACCTATAATAAGATAAATTCGCTTCATGACCAGGCCTTGGTCAAGACATATTATTCACTTCGCTCTGTGTCCTCTCCAAGGATGGGACCTATTATCAAGTTCGCCTTTCGACCTTGCTAAGGATAAGACCCTTATCTTATTTTATTTTTTTGCTCTATGTCCTTAATGAGGGCAGGACCTAAAATCGAACTCACCTTGGTGATTGGCCTAAAGATAAATTCAAAATGTGGACTCGGTCTATGTTCTTTCAAAGTTCGCTCAATAGCCAGCCTAAGGACAAGGTTAAGACTATAAACCTGCTTGCTCAATGTCCTTTGGAAGGACAACCTTCAAAAGATGGTTCGCTCTAAGACCAGTCTAAGGACAGGCCCCAAAAGGAATTTTCCTTTGTGTCCTCTCTAAGACCAAAATTAAATTGCATCATTTGATTTGATCGATCAAGGTCTGAAACAAGTAGTTCACTCTCTGACCGGCCTAAGGACGGGCCCTATATCACATTTTTGCTCTATGTCCTGCCAAAGGACAAGTCCTAAATGAAATTTTCGCTCTTGGACTAGCTTAAGGACAAGCTCAAAGTATGAATTCGTTCTTAGACCTTCATGAGGACAGGACCTAAATAACATATTTCATTCACCACATTCTTTAAGTTTGATTGACCATCAACAAATTTCGCTCAATTTCCTTTCTAAGGCCATGACCTAAATACCATCTCTTTGCTGAAAGACCAAAGCAAGGACATGAGTCAAATTTGCTCTAAGACCGCTCCAAGGACAAGGCTTGAAAATGCAGCTCGCTCAACATCCCTTCGAAGGACAAAGTCATGATAGATAACATTCACTCACCGACCCTTCTAAGGACAAGACTCCTCGACCATGAAACTCACCATCATCTAACGTTTCCAACTCCAAATGATGGCATCACGAATTCGTCCTCCCAAGAATGCCTATGAAGGAAATTTTCGCTCTTGGACCTTTGGAGGGACATGACCTAAAAGACAAACTTCTAAGCAATGACGACTCCTAACTTGACCTGACCTGATCTGATCTATGCTAACCCTATAAACTCACTCATTTCATCCTGAAAGAAGAGAGAGGCAAGACTAGACAAAAAGAAAAACCAAAAAAAGAGGGGTCCCCATTTTGATGGGGCGATGTGTGATATGGTCACAACAGAACCCACTTTGGCGCTCTTCCTCTTGACTTGGGCGCCATTTAGGTGTTGTGGAGGATTCTTGGTCTTGGAAGAAAATTCCTCCAAGACCCTCATCTAGCACCCATCTTCTTTTGGAATGCATTTTTTCCATGGTAAGGATTTTTGAACAACTTGGAAATTCTTCCAGACTTGTCCATTTTTTTACTTTTCCAGATTGGGATGCCATTTTTTGATTTAAAGTGGATTCTTATGCCTTAGACTGATTTCTCAATGCTTTTCCACTTTAGGAAGGAATTCCACACTTAGCCGTTTTTTTGACCAACTGTTTGCTTTTTCAACTTTACGTATTTAGAGAAAGATTTTTCAGGAATGCTCTGCCTTCCGTGTTGTGACCACTGCCTGAGGTGGACCTGCCAAAAATAGACTTACTAAAAGATGGTAAGTACTTCAAAACATCATATCTGGGCAAACCGAGACAGGGTGACACTAAAAATAGAAATTTACTAAAAATAGAAACTGCTAAAAATAGAAAGTTTGATTTTTGGCCAAATAAAGACAATCTAGGATAGAGTGAAACTAAAACTAGTAAGTGCTCAGAATTCGCTCAAATTCCACTGGTAGTTTTCTTGAAGGGCTCTGATTTCATTGCAACGTTCACATTTTCCAAAACCCTAAGGAAAAGGCCTCAAACATAAGTCTGAAGGGAAAAACCCTAAAATAGGCAAAACAAATTCCAGACTTAGCCAAATTTGTTCAAACAAATTGCAAACTTGATCAAATTTCATCAGAAACACTAGTAGACTGGGAGGACTGAAGGAATTGCTGCAAAAAGACCCAAAGAACCAAAACCAAAAGACCAAGAGGACACCTAAAAAGTAGGGGGTCCCCATTTGGGATGGGGTGATGTGTGATTAGGTCACAACAGTTCCCTTAGGGTTCTTTTTAAGCCCCTAAGCAGCTGAGCCAACTCCTTAAGTGTCTCAGACATATTGAGATGCAACTCCTCAGATCTCCTAAAAAAAGCCCTTTGCTCTTCATCAATATCACCCATGCGAGAACCTTTCTTTCTTTCTTTCGATAGGTACCTCTGTTCCCTCTCACTCATCAAATAACTCCACAACTGGCAGGATTAAGGCTTTGATACCACTGAGATATTCTTACTTATGTGATAGCAATGTAAACAGAGAATAGTTTGAAGGAAAAACAAACATAGATTGGATAACTACTCGGAATGATAGAAAAATCCACTGTGACATTCAAAACAGGATTCGATATATATTCATCATTTCCAGATTGTACAAAAATAGAGATGGACATACTGATTTTTTCCTGTATTCTGATATGGATAGCTATTGTTATTAGCTGGATCTTATTAGATGACCTTCATAATACTACACACTTTTGAAAATATGGATTATGCCCAATGATTCCTGGTCCTCCTTCCTGACAATATCGACTAGGGCTAATCACCATGGTGCTTTAGCTAATCGCTTAGAAGTCTGACTTTGCTTGTCGAAGACACGACAAAGATGATAATCGGGTAGAGACCGTTGACTTCCCTTGAGAGTCCAGTTCCCACGAATACAACACCTGTAGGAGATGCTAGTGAGTTGCTGTAGGGAGATGATTGCTTTGGTCCCAGTCGTGGCTGCCTTGTCTGCTTATGCACCTTTCATTGTGAATGTCCTCTGCAATCAAAGTATTGTAAAGATTAGTTGGGAAGCGAACTAGCTTGGTAATTTGATTTGTAAGGTTGAGGTTTGCATCCCATCTTACTAGAAATCTGAGATTGCCGTCCCAGTCTCCTTTCGTGCACAAAGGTGTAATGTCCCTTAGGGGAAATGACTAAAAATGCCCTAGTTATAGGTCTTAGTAGGGGTTAAGAGTAAGTACCTTAGCCTTTGCTGGTCCAAACCAGCAAGACAAAGTTAGAAGATACTATGAATTACATTAAGGTTTGATCATATAAGTAAATATATTCAGAATTAACTATGGGGAAAGATTTATGCAACAATATCAAAGATAAAGACATAGATTTGGACAGTGGAAAATATATTCATGTACGGTGTCTTATCAACAGTTTCTCCTACTTAGTATTATCATGTAGGGTGCCCTATAGCAGTTCTCCCTACTCAATAATATAGTGCAGGGTGCCTTACAATAGTTCTCCCCACCTACTGTTGTCCTGTAGGGTGCCCTATAACAGTTCTCCCTACCCATGTTATCAGGTAGGGTGCCCTTTTAGCAGTTCTCCCCACTTTATATGGATTGGTTTGGTTTCTTCCAATTGAGATGAATATTTCAAGTTATTATTAGTATTCTGATTCTTTACCAGTATTTTAAGTTACTGTATATATTCGAATCATTATCAGTTATTCATTCCATTACCATTGCTCAATTCTCATTAGTCATTTAATTTATTACCAGTATTAGAATGGTTGTTAAATTCCAATTATCTGCTCTTAATTTATTCAAAGGACTGGTGATTCTCAGATCATTTATAGTTTATTATTATTTAAGAATTACAAGTTTCTTGATTATTTGATTTGCAAAATTAATATAATGGATAGTGGTTAGTCTATCACAATTTGAATTGACCCATTCTTAGGATTATACGACTGATTCATTCTCAGAATTATACTATTATTATAGATCATAGAGAACCATATAATATTTACAGTAAGAACAAACTTACCTAATTTGCAGAATCTGAAGAGCGATAGGGGCTTTCAAGTAGAAGTTCGCACCAGAAAGAGAGACGAATGACTGGGCAGTTTTTGAAGTGTATTCTGTCTGATATCCAGCCCTTTTATCCTTCGTGTGTTCCTCATTGTAGTGGAGCGGCTCCCTTTTTATTCTTCCCCCACACTCGTTGGTGAGGAGTCACCACCCAATGAAGCGTCCTCAGTGGCCGTGACTCCTTGAAAAGTCTCCGCCTTCAAGATATTCGAGTCGCCACCTCTTTGACCTATATGTTTGATTAGAAAATAATAAGGCTCTGTCTATCATAGCGTTTGATAATAATTAAAGTAGATTATAATGGTCGATGCATATTACTAATATGTATTGAATATTGTTTTTATTATTAAATATTTCTTTTTTGAAGGATACATTAATATATATTTTATTATGAAAAATGAGGGGATATTACAGTCCTCCCTCCCTAGATTTGCTTGCCCTCAAGCAATTTCAAATTGGGACGATCAAATATTTCAAGTCCTTCCCATGTAGCATCTTCAGTGGGTAGACCTTTCCATTTTACCAGGTACCTCTTCAATGATTTTGTTTCTTAACTTTTTCTCCCTTATATTGAGTATCATTGCCGGTTTCAAGATCGATTTTCCTTCAACATCTAGTGGGGGGGTAATTCTGCACATGGAGTGACTTGTTGACCCAATACCCTTTTAAAGCGGGACACGTGGAACACATTATGGATTTTGTTGTTGAAGGTAGCTCCAATTCAAAAGCTACTTCTCTGATTTTCCTTGTTAGTTTATATGGCCCATAGAAACGGGGCTTAAGTTTTTCTGCCCCGCTGGTTTTGAGTGATGACTATTTGTAAGGTTGTAACCTCAAAAAGACCATGTCTCCAGCTTTAAAAGTCCGTTTTGTTATCTTTTTATCCGCATATACTTTTTGCTGATTTTGTGCTTGGAGAAGGTTATCCCTAAGCTCGTTCATTATATCCATGCTTTCTTGTATGAAGTCTCTGGCTCTTGGAACTTGGCTTTCTGAATGAATGATATCTCCAAAGGATGTGGCGGTGTATCCATACAAAGCCTTGAAGGGACTCATCCCTATAGACATATGATGAGTATTATTATAACAATATTCTCCTAAATGAAGCCACTTGACCCATGCATTTTGCTCTCCTGTAACATAATTTTGTAGGTATCCTTCCAACCATTTGTTAACTATTCAGTTTGTCCATCTGTTTGGGGTGGTAGCTTGTGCTGGGGGTTAGTTCTATTCCAGCTAGCCTGAAAAGTTCTTGCCAAAAGAGATTGAGGAAACGACTGTCCTGGTCACTCACAATGCTATGAAGTAATCCTTGCAATCTAAAGACTTCTTTTAAGAAAATCTCGGCTATCTGAGGTGCTTTGAATTTTGTGGAAATTGCCATGAAGTGTGCATATTTTGTCAGTCGATCAACTACCACATAAATACAATCTTTCCCCTGTACTTTGGGAAATCCGGTTATAAAATCCATAGATATACCTTCCCATTTTTTGATTGGGAATTGGTAATGGCTAGAGTAATCTTGTTGGAAAAGTATGCTCATCTTTGTTCCTCTGACATACCATGCATTCCTCAACATATGTTAGCATATCTCCCGTGAGGCCCTTCCACGAGGATCTCTCTATGATTTGTTTATAAGTTTTGTAGTATCCCTGATGACTTGCTGAGGGATTATCATGATAGTTTTTAAGATCTCCTTCTTCACCTTAGATCCTAGTGTAATGTATAATCGATCTTTATAAAGGATGGGGTCATCCACAATTCGATAATTTTCATCTTGTATCTTCCCTTCAATTAGGTCACTAGAAAATGCATCCTTAGCATATTTAGTAAGTATGGATGTTTTCCAATTGGTTGATATTGTTGTCATTGCATTAAGGTAGGGTCTCCGAGATAGAGCATCTGCCACGATGTTATTCTTGCCTTTCATATATTCAATATCAAAATCATATGCCTGTAATTTACTTACCCATTTCTATTGCCTGTCATTTAGGTCTTTTTGATTCAAGAAGAACCTTAAGTTGTTGTAATCGGTCTTAACAATGAATCTCCCACAGATTAAGTATTGCCTGAATTTTGCTAGGGAATGCATTGTTGCTAGCATCTCTTTGTCATAAATGGAAAATATCTTCTCCGGATCCTTAAGTTTCTTGCTTTCGAAAGCTATGGCGTGTTTGTTCTGCATCAACACAGCTCCAATACCCTCCCTCGAGGCATCACAATATAGCTCAAAAGGCAAAGTAAAGTCTGGTATGGCCAGGACGGGGCATGAGCTCATGATTTCCTTGAGTTTCTCAAATGCTTCTTGGGCCCCTTCATCCCATTTAAAGGCCCCTTTCTTAGTAAGATCAGTGAGTGGAGCTGTTAGTTTTGAAAATCCTTTTACAAACCTCCTATAGTAGCTTCATAGACCTAAAAACCCTCGTAGGTGAGTAAGGGTTCTAGGTTTTGGCCAACCCCTGATGGCCTCAATCTTCTCCTCATCTACCCTCACTCCTTGTGCACTAATCTTATGTCCAGATACAAGATTTCTTCCATACTGAATTCACATTTTGTTAATTTTGCATATAAGGAATTCTGCTCAAGTATCTCTAAAACTTCATCTATGTGCTTCAAATGATCTTCCCAGATTCTGCTATAGATCAGTATGTCATCAAAGAAAACCAGTAAAAACTTCCTCAATTGACCTCAAAAGGTGTGGTTCATAAAAGATTGGAAGGTGGTGAGGACATTTGGCAAGCCAAACGGTAAAACAAGAAATTCAAAATGCCCATAATGGCATCTAAAAGCTGTTTTTGGTATGTCTTCCTCCCTTAGCCGAATTTGGTGGTGCCCTGATCTTAAGTCTATTTTAGAGAAGTAGACTGCTCCGTGAAGTTCATCAATGAGCTCATCAATCCGAGGAATGGGGTACCTATTCTATATTGTCTTCTTATTTAGTGCCTTGTAGTCAATGCACATCCTCCTCATGCCATCTTTTTTCTTGGAGAGCACAACGGATGAAGCGAATGGGCTACAACTTGGCTGGATGTGTCCCATCTCTAATAAGTCTTTTATAGTTTTTTCAATTTCCTTATATTTGTGCGGATGGCGGTAAGGTGTAGTAACAACTAGTTTTGTCCCTTCCTCTAGTTCAATGGAGTGTTCAAAACCTCTTTTGGGAGGTAGACCTGGAGGAATATTATCAAAAACCTTTTTGTGTTTCCTTAGCAATGGTTGGATGTCTATGTGGACCTCTTTACCTTTGGGAGTGGTTTTGTCCAAGATTAGGCATTGGGCTATTCATTCTGCTTGATTATGCCTAAGGACTTTTTCCATCTTCCTTGCTGAAATTACCCTTGGAGATCCATCGAAGAGTCCTTGCAATGTAATCTTCTCCCCGTTGTTTTCGAAACAGAATACTAACTTTGAAAAGTTTATATTCATATCTCCAAATGAGTCTAGCCAAGGGATACCCAAAATCAAATCTGTCTCCTAGTTTTATAGTATAGAACTTATCCTTGATCTCATATTTCCCTACAGAGATGTTAAGCTGAGGGATCTTTTTTGGTACATGAAGTTGTAAACTCATCAACTAGAGCTACCTCGATTCCTTTGAAGTCTTCTGTTTCCATCTCCAATGTTTTGGCCAGATCCTCATCTATAAAGTTATGTGTAGCTCCACTGTCTATCACGGCTGCCACCTTCTTCCCTTTAATTACTCCTCGGATCCTAAAAGGGCGGTGTTTTGCTGCCCTTGAGATGGATGCTAATGTTCCTTCCTCCTTATCTTCAATATTGTATTTTACTTTTTTGCAAGGGGTCTCCTCATCTTCATCACTTACGGACTTAATGTGATGAGCTTGGCCCTTCCTTACACAATTATGACAAGGCTCCCAATTCTCCCCACATTTGAAGCATTTTTTATTCTTGGGTTTTCTTTTTTGCAATCATGTTTTGGACCCCATTCTTCGTTGCATTTGTAATAACTTGGGTTTTTCACAGTTGTGCCCCCTCTCCCATTTCTTCTCGCATTTAAAACATAGACCTTCCCTCTTTAGTTCTTCTCGCTCTGCTTGTGAGATGGTCTTCTTGCTGCCATCTTTGTCATGAAAGTGTTCGTCTTTTGATGTTGCTTTCTTAGAATGATCCCGCCCCTTGGTTTGGGTTTCTTCTAGTTGAGTAGCTTTAAGGATTGCTTTTTGGAGAGTAGGAGGCTCAAAAGCGCTTACTAGCCCTTGGGTTGCATCATTTAACTCCTCTATGAATAGGTAGATGAGTCTTTCCTTGGATATCCCAAGGACCATAACATCTAACCTTTGGAATTCTGAAGTATACTCCTCGAGTTCCTTTCTGTCTTGTCCTTGTAAGTTCTTTGAAGCGTTTTTGAGGGTGGGCATGATCAAACCTTTCAATGAGTTTTTCCTTGAAGGGATCATAGGTCTTAACAATTTTATGATATTGTGTAACTAGGCCATGATGCCACCACTCATGTGCTGTTCCTTCTAAATGCAGTATGGCAAAAGTGATAGCATCCTTTTCTATCATGGGACAAAGGGTGAGGTAAGTTTCTAGTTTTTGAATCCATGAATGGGCTGAGATTTTTCCAGACCCATCGAAGTTGGGAATGGTCATTTTTCCCACCTTATTTTGTACTTCCCTGTTAGGTTGTGCCCTCCTTTTTCTATAGTTTCTTCTTGAGTCGTGTTGATGTGTATTTTGTACACGACCGAACATATAATAAAATACCTAAAGGGTACCTTATCCTCTCTTGAATAAAGCCTCCGAATGCTGAAGATGTCGCGAAAAGGATCAATCGGGATGACTTCAAGGTTCTTTGCTGTAGGATCTCTACGTGTGGATAAGCTCTTTGTGTATGATGTGATTTGCTGGAATCACAAGGGGACTTACACTCAATGACTGAACGTCTGATTTGTTGGAATCACAAGTCCTACTAACTAACTGGAATACAAACAAATGGCAAAAGATGCAGGGTTCAGGAAGTCTACTCTACTACCTAGAATGCGAGAAGATGGATGAATGACTAGGTGGAGTCCTACTGGGCAAGGTCTCACCATCAAGATGAACAATTCGATACCAGCTCAATGCGATCTTCTAATGGGTGCTTCCAATATATTCAAATCGTACACCATCAAACACTAATCACCATTCAAGATAATGTATGAAACAATAGACATGTAATGACTTCAGATTAAGCTCATTTTATTCCAATTGACCACGCAAGGCACACTTACCATCAGCAAGAGGCTAGTGGTTTGGATTAGACAGATTCCACACAGGTGCATTCAACAATTTCCTTCATTCGATCTAATCATCTACCATCTAGAATTGAAGATTCAACAAGAAACCATGCATATTGCAAGAAACGACACACTTCACCATTACTTCAATGAAAATGGAGTTTATTTACAATCAATGGCAACAATTTCTTGCCTTGTCCTCCTATTCTACTCTAATTGCTATTCTATCAACTGACTACCTACCTTCTAACTATTGACTAACTATTTTCTATTTGCTAACTCTTTTCTATTAGCCTTTACAAATGAAGAGTCGGGGCTTATATAGTGCCCTTAATACAATTCAATGGCTAAGATCAATTTGAGATCAATGGCCAAGATTCTACAATGAAAACCCTAATTAGGGTTTATTACAACAAACTTGATTCCGACCAATGAAATAATTGTATTAATTGGACACATGTCTTCTCTGGAATATTCGACCAATGGATAGCTGGGGTAGGTACATCGAAGTTTGTGCCACCTTTAATGAGTCAGGTACATCGAATCTGGACATGCTGAGGTGGACCAAACCGATTGGAGAAGTGATGACTAGGATGCCACCTTGTCTAACACCTGGCAACTTGGTAGATATCCAATTCGATGATGCTGAGAAGCTAGCTTTAATTAATTCATCTGAAACTAACTGCTTCTTCGGCGAACCTTGGCTCTGACTTCTTTTGTCTTTGATGTGCAGGATGATGATGTACCTCACCTTGGAATGCTGGATTGGAAGAGGTTATTCCTGATGATGCTTGACCGGAGAAGGCCGTCCTTGTCGATGCTAGATTGGAGGAGGTCGCGCTTATCCTTGCTTGATCTTCTTGGAGGAGACCGTCCTTGATCTGGCTTGATTTTCTTTGATGAGAGTCTGCCAAGTAATAGATTTTCCGACTCCTGGGCCGCCATTTGATGCCTACACAAAAGATTAAAGTTAGTCTTTGAGCATCAAACCTTAAAGCATAGAAATTTAAGACCTTTCAAGGGTATAACTTAAGATATCAATTTGAAAAAGACATGATAAATCAAGAATTACACATTTTCAAATTAATTATGAATGGAAATTGGATTTTCAAGACTTAGACTTTACAAAATTGCTACGAAATCACAATAAGTCTTGATTAAGAACTTCAAAAAAAATGATTCTTCATACCTCCTCCTTGAATGCTTAACTATAAAACCTTGGAAAATGATGAAAGAAGACCGGATTTTGCTAGACAAGGGTTGAATGTGGTCCTCCCTTGGATGAATTACGCCTCCATTAGCCTTCAAAATGAATTTCACCTTCTTTAGTCTCCACACTTGGCAAAAAATCGCCTTCAAACACCTTCCAAAATCTGGAAATTATCCTCCAACTTGCCCAATTTCGCACATCCAAATATGCTCTTTGAATTCGCATGAGAGATAATGCAAGAATGATTTGAATTTGCTAAAGAACCTCTCCCATTATATAGAGCGCTCACCTCTTCTATCCCCAAGGCCGACTTGCTAATAAAGAGGTAAAAAATAAATAAAACCTTGAAAAAAAGTGGGCCAACTTGCCAAATAAAGGCAAAATAATGCCTTGAGCGCTCATTAACAAATTTTAATTCAAAAAATTACTTTTAGATGCGTCCAAGATGTCCCTTTTGATTATTTTAAGGTCAAAAATTAATTTATTAAATTAAAATGCCTTTAATTTAATGCGAATTTGATTTAATCTTTCCAAAGGCTTCAAAGTTAGCAATTTTGGGGAATTTGAGGAATATCAATGCTTGACTAAGGTATCAATGAAGAATGCCAATAACTTCGCCCTGGATCCTTAGCAAGGGTCAGGAGCGATTTTCCAAATTAGGCCTTGAATATCCTATTTTTGCAAGTCCAAAACTTCACCTAGGCATTCTAAATGGCATCTTTTACTGGAGTTTGGGTTTGATTTCACTTGAATTTTGGAAGATAAGTGCATTTAGGGTTTTTTTGCCCTGGACCCTCAGCAAGGGTCAGGAGCGATTTCTCAAATTTTTGCTTACTCCATCATTTTAACCCCAATCTACCTCACAAGGTTAGGTAATGATCCCTTTCATTCATCTCATCCAAATTTGCTTTGTTTCTACAAGGTGAAATAAGAGTTTTTCAAATTTTTGCCCTGGGCCATCAGCAAGGGTCAAGAGCGATTTTTCTTCCCTAGCTTAGAATCATCAAGTTTTAGAAGCAAATCTTTATTCATCATGTTTTTGAAGGCCATTTTTACCCTAGCGCATCCTTGCCTTAGCCAAAACTCAAAAGAAATAGGTTGATTTTGCAATTTTCGCCCTGGGCCCTCAGCAAGGGTCAGGAGCGATTTTGAGTTTTTTGAGCAAATTCTTGATCATTCCAACTTCAATCCACCTCACAATGCCAGGAAATATCTTTCTTCTTGCTCCCAATCCAAGTTTGATTTCGTTTTGCAAGGCAGAATGGGAGATTTTAGGATTTTCGCCCTGGGCCTCCTGAGAGGGTCAGGAGTGAATTTTGAATTTTAGGCATATTTCTTAATGCTTTTAACTTGACACTCCTTTGCAAGGTAGGTTCTCATCTTTCATCATGCTTTTGATACTTCATTTCAACCAAACCAAGCAAGAAAGCCTCCTTCTAAGCCTTTTCGCCCTGGACCCTCAGCAAGGGTCAGGAGCGAATTTTGCAATCTAGACTCAAAATGTTTCATTTTTCACCTTGAAACCTCTTTGACATTCCAAAACTAAGCAAAAACATCCCCCATAAAATTTTCGCCCTGGACCCTCAGCAAGGGTCAGGAGCGAAATTGCCTTCCTTGTCCAGAATTCATCATTTTGCATGCTTCCAAACCTTTGAATGATGTTCAACCTTCATTCCAAGAGACCTTGCACATAAAAATTTAGCCAAAATTAGTGACAAATAAGCTCAAATAAAATTTTCGCCCTGGACCCTCAGCAAGGGTCAGGAGCGAAATCTTCAATTCAGGCTAAACTACTCAAATTTTAAGTTTCAAATCATTTGACAAGGCAAAGCTAGGTCATTTTCCAAGTTAGGAACAAGTTTTCAAGCTCAAACAAGGTGGGAAATGAATTTTATAATGAATTTCGCTCTGGACCCTCTGGAAGGGTCAGGAGTGAAATTCCTCTTCTAGGCTAGAATCCATCATTTTTTCAAGGTTTTCAAACATTTGCAGTTTTCCCTTCAAAATGCCTCGCAAATCAAAATTTGGTCAAATAAGGCAAGAAATGAATCCTAGGTTGATTTTCGCCCTGGACCCTCAGCAAAGGTCAGGAGCGAAATTCCCTTTGGACCCTCTAGAAGGGTCAGGAGCGAAATTTGACTTTTTGAACTCTCCGTCAGGATCATTTTATGGAATATAACATTTAAGTATAAGTAAGAACTTATACTTTAAGTTATATTCCATATATACTTTCAGGATGTTTGAGAGTGGTTTCAGACCTCCAGGAGCTATATTGCAAAATCTAGTTTTTGGAGGATTCTTCAGTTTTCCAGACTTAGTCAAATTTTAGGATCAGGACATTTCAAACTTAGCCAAATTTCAAGATCAGGACATTCCAGACTTCATCACTCATCAACTTGACCTCACCCAAGCAGAACCTACTATCCAGGTGATCCCCTTGGCGACACTCAAAATGCAAAGGCTAACAGACAAAACCCTAAAAGACCCAGAAAACAAACCCTAGAAAGCAAAAAAAGCAGGGGTCCCCATTTGCAATGGGGCGATGTGTGAAATGGTCACAACAAGTCGGCTTCACAAAACTCAGAGAAAGGGATACTTCTTTTAATCTCGGGGTCTAACCTTGCATATTCTGCGGCAAGTTCCCTTATACCAGGTAAATGAATTTCTTCACCGCCTTTGGTTGGTTCTTCCCTTATTAGGAAGGGGGGTATATTTCCTCCATGGGTAGATTCTTGGGTTGACCTATCATCATTTTCTGATTGACTGGGAGATCTTTCCCTTTCATTCCTTTGGTTAGGCCTGAGATTACCTATGGTTGCTCTTATATTTTGTAGGGCTTGGGTGGTTTATTCCATGAAGGCTCTAAACTCATGTTCCATGACTTTTGTGGTTTTCTTCCTTTCTCTTTCGAGGGCCCTTAAGGTTCGTTGACTCAATTGCATCAACCGATTCCCTTAGGCTGGCAGGAACATGCTCTGATACCACTTGTAATGTCCCTTAGGGGAAATGACTAAAAATGCCCTAGTTATAGGCCTTAGTAGGGGTTAAGAGTAAGTACCTTAGCCTCTGCTGGGCCAAACCTGCAAGACAAAGTTAGAAAATACTACGAATTACATTAATGTCTGATCATATAAGTAAATATATTCAGAATTAATTATGGGGAAAGATTTATGCAACAATATCGAATATAAAGACATAGATTTGGATAGTGGAAAATATATTCATGTAGGGTGTCTTATGATTTATCAATAGTTTCCCCTACTTAGTATTATCATTTAGGGTGCCCTATAGCAGTTCTCCCTACCCAACATTGTCATTTAGGGTGCCCTGTAGTAGTTCTCCCTACTCAATATTATAGTGTAGGGTGCCTTACAGCAGTTCTCCCCACCTACTGTTGTCCTGTAGGGTGCCCTATAGCAGTTCTCCCTATCCATGTTATCAGGTAGGGTGCCCTTTTAGCAGTTCTCCCCACTTTATATGGATTGGTTTGGTTTATTCCAGTTGATATGAATATTTCAAGTTATCAACAGTATTCTGATTCTTTACCAGTATTTTAAGTTATTGTATATATTCAAATCATTATTAGTTATTCACTCCATTACCAGTGCTCAATTCTCATTAGTCATTTAATTTATTACCAGTATTAGAATGGTTGTTAAATTCCAATTATCTGCTCTTAATTAATTCAAAGGATTGGTGATTCTCAGATCATTTATAGTTTATTATTATTTAACAATTACAAGTTTCTTGATTATTTGATTTGCAGAAATTATTATTATGGATAGCGGTTAGTCTATCACAATTTGAATTGACCCATTCTTAGGATTATACGATTGATTCATTCTCAGAATTATATGATTATTACAGATCATAGAGAACCATATAATATTTACAGTAAGAACAAACTTACTTGATTTGCAGAATCTGAAGAGCAATAGGGGCTTTCAAGTAGAAGTTCGTACCAGAAAGAGAGACGAATGCCTGGGCAGTTTTTGAAGTGTATTCCCTCTGATTTCCAGCCTTTTTATCCTTCGTGTGTTCCTCGTTGTAGTGGAGGCGTTGGTGAGGAGTCACCACCCAATGAAGCGTCATCAGTGGCGGTGACTCCTTGAAAAGTCGCCGCCCTAAAAATATTCGAGTCGCCACCTCTTTGACCAATACGTTTGATTAGAAAATAGTAAGACTTTGTCTATCATAGCATTTGATAATTATAGTAGATTATAATGGTTGATGCATATTACTAATATGTATTGAATATTGTTTTTATTATTAATATTTCTTTTTTGAAGGATACGTTAATATATATTTTATTAGGAAAAATGAGGGGATATTACAAGAGGTGATACAATCCAATTCCAAGCATCCCCAAACAGCAAAAGGGCTCACATATAAGAAGCATTCTATGTTGTGTTAAAGCCACTGAACCAAGGTCAGCTGGGAAGAAAAATATGTTAAATTAAATAAAAAAAACCAAAGGTGGCCCTAAAACCGTTATCGAGAATTTAAACAATTTCATGTGTTTAAAATTCCCAATCTTTATTTAAATGACTTAAAAAACAGAAATATTAAGGGTGTTAAGAAACATCGCCGAGCCCACGGCCCCTCCCCTAAATCGGGTTCATCACACAAATGGGCGAATAGAACCTATGGCTGCAATAAGAATGATAGGTCAGAAAAGGGCCTACTTGCTAGCTACTATGGATAGGCCAACCTATCCTCATTCAAACACTTTAAAATATGTAGTGGTCTTAAAAGAGTGGCAAGACTAGAAAGAGAATGAATCCTTTGCTTTTGAATGTAAATAGAGTAAGAAATGTACAACCATGTCGATAAAGTGAGTACAAATAAGTGGCAGGGGCCACACAAAATGTTGAAATAAAACATGCACAATTTCCCTAATCTAGTCCAATCATGACAATTGACAGTAATGAATGCAAGAAATAATGCCAAAATCTAAGTATGATGCAACATAGAAGATGCATTTGAGAAATGTAGCCCCAGATTTTGTTGTTCTTTCTCTTTAGAGCTTGCTAGCTTGGAGGCACCTTGGTGTCCCCTATGAGCTTGAGGACCATGGTGTGGCTTTATGACACTTAAGAGAACTGACAAAGATCAATCTTGGAAATGTTTGTTTAGTGAATTTAACTATGATACTTGCAAGAAATTGCAGGCTGGAATATGCTATAAGTTGAAGGTAGAAAAGAATACCAAAATGTAAATGTTGATCTTAACGTGTTCAAAATAAGTAAAAGAGGTTGACAAAGTTGTTGCCTAGGTGGTGAAAAAACTCAAGATGATAATGACACAAATACAGAAAGACTAAACAGATCAAAATGACATTGATTAAAACAATCTGAAGGGAAATCCTAATCTGATATGTTGATCCAGTCAAGAATATGGAGGCAAATGAATGGTGACCTTTTCCTTGCAACAACAACAAAGTACTCTATCACAACCTAGAAGTTTCAACACACGACTACTAAAACATGTACGAGATTCAAAAACACTTACTAGAATTGAATATAAGCATCAACATGAAACTGATACAAGCTCTTGCGATCACAACCATGAGACTAATATTAACTCCTTTTGAGCAACTACACTAGACGCAACCTTTGGAAGACCAAGAGTCGCAATTTAGAAATCCGCTTTTTTAGAAACCCCCTCCACATTAGGAGCCAACTATGGAAGACCAAGAATCACAACTTAAAATTCCATATTAGACGTTCCATTGGGATTCGAACTTGGGTCTCCATATTGAGAACTCAATGCTTTAAACAATTAAGATCAACCACTCGGACTTTTTTTGATGGTTTGAAGAAGAGTCTCCCTAGATTTTGTGACGTAGTCAAAGATTCTATTGTTATGCATTTTCTATATATACCAAATGATAAGACCTGGAGCTAACTTGTGGATAAGTTTAGGATTTTCATGTGGTCAGTATATCTTCAGAATCTTTTAATCCTCATAGTATTAGCTTGTTTCAATTTCACCTAGAGTATGCAGGCACAATTTATCTAGGCATTTTGGGCAAGTTAGGGCTCAAGGGAAAGGTGCTTTGCAGTTTCCTCCTCTCAAGGCAGTGTAGCAATGTACTTGGTCCCACAAAACTCCTTTGTGTGAGATGATCTTGTGTTATAAGCTAGAAACTTGTGAAAAGTCATCTAGAAAAATCATTTTAGTTTTGGTGATCTTTTGTTATAAGTTAGAAACTTGTGCAAAGTCATCTAGAAGAAACATTTTAGTTTTGGTCATCCTAGTTCTATTTTCTTGTGTCATGCCCCCGCATTGACATTACAATCAACATTGAACAGAATCTAGAAATTGTCTTACAAATAGTAAGACTTCACAATTTCCAGCGATAATTGGAACATCAACAGAAGCATGTGTTAACCACAGCAGGCCAGGTACAGTAAGGTTTGATGTTGAACAAGAAATTGTTAGAAGAGATTGGACTACTCCCTTCCCCTTAATGGCAGCGATAATCATGATTTGTAGGAGCGGTTCAGTTATGAGAGGACATGCAATTGGCAAGGAGACACCTCTCATCCCAACGGTCACCACTTTGGGAAAGGACATAACCTTCCAATCTCGATGGAGTATAAGAGAATAACAACCATGCATTCAAGGAACATGGAAGAGATGAGATTTGATATTGATAATAAATTGAGGCATACAGCAGATTGATCATATACTGTGGTTTTGGTATGAGTTTCTTGTGATATACTTAGCATAATGAATCTTGTTTATGACTGCTCACTGTTGATTAATGCGCATACATTTTAGAAATATGATATTTGTTTATGATTGCTTATATACATATATATATGTGCCATAATGTAGAACTCTTTGTATGTTTTGCTTAAATGTCATAATCAGCCATGATAGGGGTTTTAAAGGCTTACAAGGAGCGGAAACATCATTGGCATCCTCTTCTAAGTACGCTACCTCATGGTGGTGACCGGGGGTCCCATGAGGCCAAGGGGGTACAACGATTGATGCCCTTGGGCTTAGAAGGGAAAGATTTCCAAGGCACCCTATTGTAATTGTACCCCAATATATATATATAATCAGCCATGATAGGGGTTTCAAAGGCTTACAAGGAGGGGAAACATCATTGACATCCTCTTCTAAGTACGCCACCTCATGGTGGTGACCGGGGGTCCCATGAGGCCAAGGGGGTACAACGATTGCTGCCCTTGGGCCTAGAAGGGAAGAATTTCCAAGACACCTTATTGTAATTGCACCCCAACATTCTATCATGGTAGGTCACTATGCTAAGGAATCCAATCATAGGAAGTGGAAAAGGATGTCATGATGAAGGGGAATAGTTATAGGACACCTCACTAGGCACGCCACCTTATATGGATGGCAAAGGCCACATGAGGCCAAGAGGGATGGTATATCCTCTCTTGGGCCTAGGATAGAGGGTCTCAAGGGCACCCTATCAAGTCACCTTATTCTAGCTTCCCTACAGTTGAATTCCATCAAATTAGGTATATCATATGATTATCATCAAGTTAGTGTTCCTCTATTCCATTTCTTGTTTTACTTGAAATTGTGATTTTAGGGCAAAAATTAGGGCATTTACAAAAGGGGGACATTACATCTTGGCATGAAACTAATAAACAAGAGTTCATTCATGTAGAATATATCAGTGGTAGACTTGTAAATGTTGATAAGTAATCTTTATGAAAAATAATTGCTTCACTGTGTGTAGTGCTATTTTATGTTGGCAACTTCATTTTGTTTTATTTTCTATTTTTTGTTATTTTTGGCCAAGCTATATTTCCTTAAGTACTCTTTTTAATTTATTAGGACTGTGCTGGCGTTATTCTCTTTGCTGCTGAAAATGCTACCCAAGTTGCTCTGCAGGTAAAATTTCACTCTTGGACATTTGTTAGTCCATTTTTATATTTTTAAATTTTAAAACTGCACTGCTCTTTTTTGGCATTGTTAAACTGCACTGCTCTTTTTTTTAAAAATTTAAGTAATCATTACGTTTTCGGGGAATCGCCTTCAATGAAAAAATTGTGGAGAATTTGACAGCATCCAAGTATTAGATGATGGAAGCTGATATTCTAGCCAATGGCATGAGTTCATCAATATGCTAATATGATTTGAAAACTAATGTCTTTCAAATAGAAAATCAAGGCCAAAAGTATAACTAGAATGTTACAAGTTTTCATGAGTTTGTAAAACAATTTGCATTGAAGTTGTTTTTTTTGCTTTTAAATAGTGTTACAATTGTCTTCTCTGTAGCTTACTATCTGCATACACACATGGAAGAAATAAGCTTTTAATCATATGGCCAGCAAGCAGTGTAATCCTACTTGAGTATCATTGGGAAATGATGAATAAAAACTCCTTTTGAACCCTTGTTGATAACTGGAGTATTGGTTTCACCTATGTTGCTAGTTTGGGTTTGGCAGTTTGACAATATATTTTCTGGCAGCTTTGGTATGCATTCAATTAGCAGAGGCAAGTGAAGGGTTATACACTACAAAATTCAGACATTTATGAAAAGAAAATTTTCACATCTTTAGAATGCCAAAAACCTCATTTTTTAGTAGAGTAAGCTTTGAGTTTGGGAAGGCCTAGGAAATGGCATGGGTACTACAGGTACCTCCTGGGAATGTTTTAGATTTACCTGGAGCATAAATGGAACACCAGTATGCATCTTGGGCATGCCTAGCATAGACGCGGGCTTGGATGTGTACCTTGACCTGTTTGGGCTGGGTACAGTCCTCAGTACCCACAAATGCAGTAACATAGTTTTGCATGAAATCTATCATGAAATATGCTCAATCTTCACTGCCTGTTGATCTTACTATTTTATGGCTCTAACCAGCTTTATCATTCTATTCTAGTTATATTGATACCATAGAAGAGAAACAAAAACTAATCTTTAAAGAGAGTCTAAACTTTAAAGTGATCCGCCATCCGTTGGGTAGGCTAGTAGGGATATTATGCACAAAGATGGTCATCATTATTCTAATCTGGGAGTTCAAAGTAGAATCACACTCGCAGGGCTCAAAAGAGTGAAAGGTATACCCATGTTCTTCCCAAATGCTTGGTGGAAGAGGGGCAACATCTTATTGTAGGCCATACACTACATATTGCTCATACACCTATTCATCAAACTAAAGATTTGATATATCATAAGGACATATTTATCATAAATGTAACGGGAGTCATTGTCTTCATATATTGTAGATTCTCCCTTAACAAGTTCCAAGGGAGAATCTAGAATGTATGAAGATGAAGATATTGTTATATTCTTATTGACTCTTGTCACATTTTATGATAAATATTCTTTTATGACATTAATTGTTTGTTTTGATAAATGGGATAATGAGCTTGGATGTGTACTCTGGCCTCCAAAATTTATGGAACACTCTTTATTTAATGTTCTCTTATTATTTTTGAGAATCAAGAGTAGTAGTATATTTGAAGGATGTATAGTCCATATTTTAACAACCATTTTGATATTTTTGTAATATGTGCAAAATTTCTGTATCTGTACAGTAGAGTGCATTGCAAAGATATACAATAGTTGGGGATATTTATAAGCCTTAGTTACCTTATTTTATAAATTTTCTGAAGGTTATCCTGCGGGCTCCATTGTGGCTTAGGTTTTCCAGGTTTAGGCTGGGATAAAGCTTTGTTTTAGTGATAGTGGTTGGATTACAGGGTTGAACTATTTTCTCACAGTTGAACTCATCATAGAAATATCACACATAGCTGGAAATCTTATAGTACTTTTTCCACGTTTGTACCTGTGGCACTTAGAGAGAGTATATTTGTGGCTAAATGTTTTCACCTACATCAATGGTTATGAACTTACGAGTGTAGTTCCAACATTACAAAAATTGGTAGGGATAATGCAGTTGGAGAAAAATGTTTTGGTATTCTTATTTCTTTTAGTTGCCATATTGCTCATTTGTGCATGATAGGAAGGAATTGACTGTGTGAGGACAATAACTGTCAGCAGTTGCTATTTTTTGGGGGTAAACTCTCCTTGTGAGGGTCCCATGTAGATGCTATGACTGAGGGGTATCCCTTCTGTCAAATTTACTCAGAAGTTGCACCTTGTCTTGTCTATTGGTGTATGCAACACTCAAAATTGGATGTGGTAATTTACTCAACAATATTTGTACTTTTTAAAGAATTTAATGTTTCTCTTAGGGATTTGAACTTAGTTTCCATTATAAAAGCCCCAATGGTTTACTACTTGAGCTCACTGCATTTAACTTTTCAGCAGTTAATTTTTATTATAGGATTTGGATAAAGTGATGTGTTGAAAAAGGTTTAAAGTGGCATACCTATTAGAGAATTTTGAATGTGATTTCCTCATTGCCTGCTATACCTTTCATCGGTCCATGTTTACGGCTTATACAGTTTTCAGAGATTATTTGGCAAGTTGCACCTTGTCTTGTCTATTGGTGTATGCAACACTCAAAATTGGATGTGGTAATTTACTCAACAATGTTTGTACATTTTAAAGAATGTAATGTTTCTCTTAGGGATTTGAACTTAGTTTCCATTATAAAAGCCCCAATGTTTTACCACTTGAGCTCACTGCATTTAACTTTTCAGCAGTTAATTTTTATTATAGGATTTGGACAAAGTGATGTGTTGAAAAAGGTTTAAAGTGGAATACCTATTAGAGAATTTTGAATGTGATTTCCTCGTTGCCTGCTATACCTTTCATCGGCCCATGTTTACGGCTTATACAGTTTTGAGAGATTATTTGGCATGGTTTTTACAACATGCCAATAAATATTTTTAACCTAACTTTTACAAAATGGGTAGTGAGTGCCAACAAAATATGGAGAACCACTCACACTTCACCTCCCTATAGGAGAAATAGGGCCATGCGTATGGGTCTCAAAGAGAAGGCACTAATATCTTGATGTATGGGCTCACATCTATCTTAGACTGATCCAGTTCTGAACAGTTAATAAACCTATTGTAGGAAAGGACCAAACCTAGGCAACTATTCACTTAACTTTTTTAAGAGAGCAGTCACCAAATAATTATTGAGAGTGAGAAAACAATGAGGAATCCTTATAGGGATGATGGTTATAAAGTCACACCTAGAAGTTATTACTTCACAGACTTAGCCAACTCTCTTGTTAACCGTTTCCTTTGTAATGAAATAAGTTAATAACTTGCACAAAGAGGAAGATAATATAAAATATGCTGCAATACTTTATAATCAGTGAGAATAACAAGCAACTTCGAGGGGGCAAACCTCCAAATATCTCCAATAAGAACACAATTCACACTTTGATGATCAAATGAAACTAGCTACCTCCTATAAATACCCTACTTATGCCTAGGATATTACCCAGGCCGACTTAGATAACCACATATAAGCCCTAGGCTGACCTAAATAACTAACCAACCATAGAATAATGATAATATGACTTAATTAAGAGTTAAGGTAGCCACAAGCTGATTGCTCATAACCCTATGTATACTCTAGGATTAAGGACGTGGCATGGCTCCCCTTTCAGAGAAGTAGTGTCCTCAATGCTAATCAAGTTTGGATGCTTTTGAATGAACTTATCTTCTCATGTGGTATGTTCAACTAGTAAATTCTTCCATGTCATGAGCCTGATATAAATGAGGCTAGTCGGCCTCTACGCAATGTTTTCTAACACCCCCGTTTGCTTCCTATTTAATTAAATAAATAGGAAATTTATAATAAATGTAATTAATAATAAATTTCCTAAATTGTGTTTTGGCCGACTTAGGAGCTGGTGGGTTTATTAGTTTAATTTAATTTTATCGTTTTTGTTTCTTTTGTCAACCGGCTGGAAGTTGACCTTGCTACCTCGGTACACATCAAGTATATAAGGAGGTCGCCCAGCTAGGAGTTCTCATGCTTGGAAATTTTTTGTGAAGCCTTAGTGCATGAACAAAGACCTGGGACATTACCCTCAAGGATCTAGCAAGGTGGGACGATTCTTCCTACCTTGTCTTTCTATTGCCAAGCACACTCAGCAAGGAAATTTGATTATTGGTTCTAATTTGCAGGAGTAATCACATTGCAAGGAGAGATAACGCTGCTGTAGACTCAAATCAATTTGGGATGCCCAAGGACAATCTAGCCTACCTTTACCCGTGTCTCTGACAAGGCAAAGTTAGCACTTGCAGAAGGGTCGATATCAGGACAATAGCATAAAGGGTGTGAAGTGTTAATAGCAGAAAGAAGTATTCGATTCTAGATCAAAACCCACTTCCATTGAAGGCTAACGAAGGCTAAGAAGCTACAGGTCAGAAGAAATGGGAGGTGATAATAGGCTTTGGTGACTGCCAACGCCGAAGGATCGATCTGCCCGTCTCTTGTATAACCACAATTCATATTAAGGTCAAATGTAAGTCTGTTAATAGTTTTCAGAAGTTTAGACCTCTGAAAATCTCTCAGTACAATTTAGTTGTGGAACGTTTATGAGATTTCTGAATACAATTTAGTCTTCATTTGTATTTGCCTCTAAAATCTGGGTACTCTCATTGTCATTTGGAATTTATATGTATTTGAATCATTTCATTGGAAAGTTAGAACTTTTATTGTTGAATATTTAAGAATTCTAGTTAATTTGAGTATAAGGAATTGATAGTTTAAAGTACAGTAATTCAAAAGATAGGGCTGGGTATCTTTTAGTGGTATTAGAGCCTCAAACCTTGCCAGCCTGTGGGGTTGATGAATGAGTGAGAGAGAACAGAGATATCTACAGCAAGGAAAAAAGAAGGAATCTAAAATGGGAGACTCCGATGATGAGGCCAAGGCTTTCTTCAAAAGGTCTAAAGAACTTCATGTCAACATGTCTGAGACTTTGAAGGAAGTAGCCCATTTATTGAGGGATCTCAATCAACAACCGACCACTGACAGGCTTGCAAATGATAAGGGGGAAGGTAGCAGTTCTGTTGGAGAAAGGACAACTGTTGATGGTGACAGAGTCCTGGTCAGCACCAATTCCTTTAGAGAGAAGGTTTTGACAAAGGAGGAGGTTAATGAAGAGCAACCAGATCAAGTCAGTGGAATGGATCCTCCCCATGCTGAATATCAATCCTTGAGTGAAGCTTTTAAGAATGATATGACCTTTGTAGAGTATTGTAGTCTGAAATCAAAAGGTGGACATAGGAGGAAAGGGTACGAAGAGAGGAAGGACATCCAACACTAATTAGGGAGGATCACAATTCCCAACTTTGATGGGACAAGTCATACATCAACAAGGTCATGGTTGCAAAAGTTGGATACTTACTTTTCCCTAAACCCCATGCTTGAAGAGGAAGCTCTCAAGTTTGCTACTTTTCATTTGGAAGGAGTGGCCCATGAATGGTGGTATCATGGGACTGTGACTCAAGGACATGATGCAATAACTTCCATAAATGAATTTATTCAAAGACTAATTGAAAGATTTGATAGAACAGATCCCGGAGTGCATTTTAGGAATCTAGCCCAATTGAAGCAAGATGGCAAAGTGGAGGATTATGAATCAGAATTTTAAAAACTTGCTGTAATGGTGCCTAATGTGATAGATAGAAGGCTGATCGTACTCTTTGCAGATGGCTTAGCAGGACCTCTTAGAGGGTTACTCAAAGCCTTAAACCCTACAAACTTCCAACAAGCCATCACAATAGCCCTCAACCTAGAAGATTCAGTAGCAAGGGGCAACTTCAGCAATAAGAGGGCAGCCCTACCTTTGCAGACCAAAAAGCCCTTCCAAAGGAGTTTAATACCTCCTAGGATACTGTTGACGTGTTTTTTGTACACTATCAAACACAAAATAAAATACCCAAGGGTACCTTATCCTCTCTTGAGTAAAGCCTTTGAATGCTGAAGATATCGCTAAAAAGGATCAATCAGGGTGACTTCAAGGTTCTTTGTTGTAGGATCTCTACGTGTGGATAAGCTCTCTATGGTATGATGTGATTTTGCTGGAATCACAAGGGGACTTGCACTTGATGACCGAACGTCTGATTTGCTTTGAATATTGCTGGAACACAGGTTTTTACTGCCTTAGATTTGAAAAAAAAGAGGAAAAAAGACGAGGGCGAGGAAAGGATCTAATCCTAACACTAAGAATGTAAGAGCAATGAATGATCTTTGATGAAATTCTAACTAAGTCTTGTTTTGACATCCAAGGACCATCTCCACAAGGTTAGTGCGATCTTCGAAGGAAAGCTTTATGATGTTCAAATCATCACTGCAGGCATAGACACCATCAGGTTGATGCATATCAATGAAGAAGCGACAATTGAAGTTAAGCTTAAGCTGAATGATTCTAGTTGACTACACAAGGCAAGTCTGCAATCAACAAACTACTAGTAGTATGGATATATGAATTCCACCATCAATCAAGCACATTTCTTCCACTCATCTAATAACATGAAATCAAATATGAGAAGTATAGAGACCATGCAAATTGTCGAATCAGCCCATAAATTTCACCATTTCTTCAATGAAGTTTTACAAGTCTTTTACAACAACATCTTGGCAACAATCTTTGCCTTCTCTCTCTACTCTACTCTAATTGCTATTCTATCAACTAGCTAATCACCTTCTAACTACTCTATATTCTAACTCCTCTCTAACTCCATTCTATATTCGCCTTTCACAAATGAAGAGTCGGGGCTTATATAGTGCCCACAATACAATTCGATGGCTAAGATCAATTCGAGATCAATGGCCAAGATTCAATAATGAAAACCCTAATTAGGGTTTGTTACAACCATTACATAACATTTAATGCTTGACCAATGAAATAATTGTATTAATTGGACACATGTCTTCTTTAGAAAAATCGACCAATGGATAGCTGGGGTAGGTACATAGAAGTTTGTGCCACCTCCCATGAATTAGGTACATTGAATCTGGACACGCTAAGGTGGACCACATCGATTGGAGAAGTGATGACTGGGATGCCACCTCGTCTGACATTTGGTTGATACTCAATTTGGTAATGTTGAGAAGTTAGCTTTAATTAACTCTTCTAGAACTATCTGCTTCTTCAACGAACCCTTTGCTTTGACTTCTTTTGTCTTTGATTTGCAGTATGGTGATGTACCTCGCCTTGGAATGCTGGATTGGAAGAAGTTATTCCTGATGATGCTGGATCGAAGAAGGCCGTCCTTGTCGATGCTAGACTGGAGGAGGTCGCCCTTATCCTTGCTTGATCTTCTTGGAGGAGACCGTCCTTGATCTGGCTTGATTTTCCAACTCCGAGATCTCCATTTGATGCCTACACAAAATATTAAAGTTAGTCTTTTGAGCATCAAACCTCAAAGCATGAAATTTAAGACCTTTCAAAGGTAAAACTTAAGATATTAATTTGAAAAAAGTCATGATAAATCAAGAACTATACATTTTCAAATTAATCATGAATGGAAATTGGATTTTCAAGACTTAGATTTTACAAAATTGCAATGGGATCACAATAAGTCTTGAATGAGATCTTCAAAAAAGTAATTCTTCATACCTTCCCTTGAGTACTTAAGTACAAAACCTTGAAAAATGAAGGAAGAAGACCGGATTTTGTTGGGCAAGATTTATAGCCCTCCCTTGGATGAAGTACGCCTCCTTTAGCCTTCAAAAGAGCTTCACCTTCCACTAGCTTCTCCAAAATCTGGAAATTCACCTTCAAACTTGCTTAATTTCACCTTCAATCTTCTGGATTTCACTCCTCAAAATATGCTCTTCAAGTTTGCATGAGAGATAATGCAAGAATGATTTGAATTTGCTAAAGAACCTCTCCCATTATATAGAGCCCTTACCTTGATCCTTGTTGAGGCCAACCTACCAATTAAGCCTTAAAATAAAATAAAAAACCACCAAGAAGAAGGCCGACTTGATAAATAAAGACAAAATAATGCCTTGTGCGCTCAACCTTTAATCTTTTAATTATTTAAATTAATTTTAATACCTCTAAGATGTTTATTTTGATTATTTCAAGGTACAAAATTAATTTATTAAATTGAAATGCCTTTAATTTAATATGAATTTGATTTAATCTTCCAAAGGCTTCGAAGTGAGCAAATTTGGTGAATTTTAAGAATATCAACGCTCAAACAATGTAAAAATGAAGGATATCACCAATTTCGCCCTGGACCCTTGGTGAAGGTCAGGGGCGACTTTTCAATCTAGACCTTGCATACCTCCTTTTTTTCGCCCAAAACTTCATCTAGACATTTAAATGGCATTTTTAATTGAAGTTTTGAATTTGATTTCATTTGATCTTTAGGAGGAAAGTGTATTTAGGGTTTTTTCGCCTTGGACCCTCAGAGAGGGTCAGGAGCGATTTTTCAATTTTGCTCTTAATCCTTCATCTTTCTAATGTCAATCCACCTTATAAGGGTAAGCAATGATCTCCTTCATCCATTCCATGCATGTTTGATTTGTTTTTGTAAGACAAAATAGGTGCTCCAAAGATTTTCGCCCTGGGCCCTCAGTAGGGGTCAGGAGCGACTTTTGCAAATTAGGCTAGGATCATCAAGCTTTGGAGGCAAATCCTTGTTCATCACGTTTTGGAAGACCCTCTCTACCTTAGCACAAACTTGGGAGAAAAATGCTGGTTTTGTGATTTTCGCCCTGGACCTTCAGAGAGGGTCAGGAGCGATTTTGCATTTTCAACAAAATCCTTCACTTTTTCAAATTGAAACTTTCTCAGGTGGGTAAAGGGAGATGTCATTGTTTCGTCTATGTCCAAAACTTGACTTTTTCCATTGCAAGATGAGAGAAATTCAAAATTTCGCCCTGGGCCCTCAGCAAGGGTCAGGAGCGAATTTCACAATCTAGGCTAAATTGCTCAATCTTCAAGTTTCAAATCACTTCACAGGGCAAGGTAAGATCGTTTTCAAAGCCAGGAACAAGATTTCAAGCTCAAACAAGGTGGCAAATGAAGTTTATGATGATTTTCGCTCTGGACCCTCAGCAAGGGTCAGGAGCGAAATTCCTAATCTTGGCCAAAATTCATCATTTCCTTCAAGGTTTTCAATCAATTCCAAAGTCCAAACAAAATGCTTTGCAAATCAAAATTTGGTCAAATAAAGCAAGAAATGAGTCCTAGATTGATTTTCGCCTTGGACCTTCTGGAAGGGTCAGGGGCGAGATTCGCTTTGGACCTCCTGAGAGGGTCAGGAGCGAAATTCGCTCCGGATCCTCAACAAGGGTCAGGAACGAAATTTGACTTTTTTGAACTCTCCGACAGGATAATTTTATGGAATATAACATCTAAGTATAAGAAATCTTTCTCCTTTCTTATACTTTAAGTTATATTCCATATATACTTTCAGGATGTTTGAGAGTGGTTTCAGACCTCCAGGAGTTATATTGCAAAATCTAGTTTTTGGAGGTTTTTCAGTTTCCAGACTTAGTCAAATTTCAGGATCAGGACATTCCAGACTTAGCCAATTTTCAGGATCAAGACTTTCAGACTTAGCCAATTTTCAGGATCAGGACTTTCAGACTTAGCCAAATTTCAGGATCAGGACATCACTCAAGCCGGACTTGCTATCCATGTGATCCCCTTGGCAACACTCAAAATGCAAAGGCTAACAGACAAAACCCTAAAAGACCTAGAAAACAAACCCTAAAAAGCAAAAAAGTAGGGGTCCCCATTTGCAATGGGGCGATGTGTGAAATGGTCACAACAGATACCGAGGAAAGAATTGAGGAGAAGAAAGTTGTGTTTCACATGCAAAGAACCGTGACAGATTGGGCATCAATGTTTAGGTAGGGGCAAGTGCATTATATCGAGGTGATCTTTGATGATGATACGGAAAGTGAAGGGGCTGATTCTGAAAATGAAACAGAAAAAAATGAGGCAATTGGGGGAGGCACACTTGTTGCACTCACAAGAGAACCACGTTATGGAAGGGGGTCTTAAAGGGGCAGCGAGTAATCATCCTTACTGACAGTGGAGCTACCTATAATTATGTTAATGAAGAAGTAGTAAAAAGGCTAGGTCTAAACATGGCTCCAATTGAAGGGTTTGAAATAAGGGTAGCTAGTGGAACTACTCTCTCTTGAAGGTACCCCAAATGGAGTTGGCTATGGGGGAATGTAAATTGAAGGATGCCTTTTAAGTAATTGACATGGACATGGAAGTCATCTTGGGATGCCAATAGCTGCACACAATTGACAAATATGATACTGGCCACCAAAAGATGGAGATCTCTTTTTGGTATTGGCTATGGGTGAGATCTCTTTTTGGTATTGGCTATGGGGGTGATTATTTGCACACCGCCCGCCGCCCCCTCCTCCCGATAGTGTATTAACAAGTCTTTCACTTGTAAATACACTATCGGGGGAGGAGGAGGGTGTTGCAAATAATCCCCCCCATAGACAGTGCCTCTCTTTCCAACATAATGGAAAAAGGGTAGTACTACATGGGTTGACCAGCAAAGGAACCATGGAAATATCAGCTAAGAGAATGGAAAGGGTTTTTCGAAAGAAAAAAGTAGCATGGGCAGCAAAATGCCTCATCACTAATACAAGTATTGCTAAGAAAGAAGGTGCCATCAATGTGCAGATTCGGTCTATTTTAGACAAGCATAACAAAGTATTCAAAGACATAACTTTGGGTTTGCTCCTCAATAGAGGTTTCCAGCACATTATTGAACTTGAAGAAGGGGCAAAACCTATGATGATTACTCCATATTGCCATCCAAAGGTATACAAGGAAGAAATTGAAAAGGCAATCAAAGAATTGCTGGATATGGGGCATTTAAGGCCTAGTTCCAGCCCATTTGCATCTTCTGTAGTGCTGGTTAAGAAGAAAGATGGAACTATGAGGATGTGTATTGATTACCGAGCTCTCAATAAGAGAACCATTAAGAACCGTTACCCAATTCCACGAACTGATGAATTGATTGATGAGCTACACGGAGCTAAGTATTTTTCCAAGATTTATTTGTGTTATGAATACCATCAAATCAAGGTTAGGGATGAGGATGTACACAAGACAACATTTTGATCTCATAATGGGAACTATGAATTTTTGGTGATGCCCTTTGGATTAACAAATGCTCCAGCAACTTTCCAATCATGTATGAACCAGGTATTTATTCTTCAGTTGAGGAAGTTTGTGTTGTTGTTTTTTAATGACATCTTAATGTATAGCAAAACTTGGGAAGAGCATTTAAAACATTTGGATGAGGTGTTGAGTATTTTAGAACAATAGTCCTTTTATGCCAAAGCTTCTAAGTGTGAGTTTGGGATGCAAAAAATCTTATATTTGGGATTCAAAATTAGTTAACATGGAGTAAGTGTAGATGAGAAAATCAAGGCCATCCAAGAGTGGCCTCGACCAAGTAATCTAACGCAGTTGAGAGGATTTGTTGGGTTATGTAGCTACTATAGGAGGTTTGTAAGCGGCTTTTCATAGCTCACTACACCCTTGACAAATCTAACTAAGAAAGGAGTATTTGTATGGATGCCATCTGCTCAACAAACCTTTGATGAGCTCAAAGAGGTAATGAGTTTGTGTCCGGTCTTGGCAATTCCAGATTTTTCACTTTCTTTTGTTTTGGAATGTGATGCATCCAATGAAGGGATAGGGGCTGTTTTGATGCAAAATAAACATCCCATAGCATTCGAGAGTAGGAAGCTTAAAGAGGCTGAATGTAAGTTTTCCATTTATGACAAAGAAATGCTGGCCATAATGCATGCTTTGATTAAGTTTAGGCAATACTTGGTTTGCAAGAAGTTCGTAGTTAGGACTGATCATAATAGTTTGAAGTATTTTCTTAACCAAAGAGATTTAAATGATAGGCAGCAAAAATGGGTGAGTAAAATTCCGGCCTATGATTTTGACATTGAGTATGTGAAGGGGGTTAACAATATAGTGGCTGATGCATTATTTAGAAAACCTCATTTGCATTCTATTTCTAATATAACTGCTGATTGGAGGTCATTGATTACAGCTTAGTATGTTAAAAATTCATTTGCTAATGATATTTTGGAAGGCAAGGAGCAAGATGATAGGTTCAAAACAGAAAATGAATTGATTCTTTACAAAGGAAGAGTATACATCACACTTGAATCTAAAATGAAGGAAAAGATTGTAAAAGCTTGCCATAACACTCTGCTGGCTGGTCATCCAGGTTTCTACGAAACATATAAAAAAGTGAGGGAATATTTTTCTTGGAAAGGATTGAAGAAAGATGTGATGCAACATGTAAGGGAATGCAAAGAGTGTCAACAAAATAAAGCAGAGCATGTGTTTCCAGCAGGGTTATTGTGGCCTTTCCCATTCCCAGCCAAAAGTAGGAGAGCATATCTATGGATTTCATCACTGCCTTACCCAAGGTCCAAGTTAAAGTTTGTATGTGGTGGTTGATAGACTCACGAAATATACATATTTTTATGCTGCATCTTCAAATTATAATGCACCTCAAGTGGCTGATTTGTTCTTCAAGGAGATTTTCAGATTTCGTGGATTACCAAAAACAATTGTGAGTGACAGGGACAACAGATTTCTAAGTTTGTTTTGGCAAGAGTTATTTTGTTTGATTAGAACATAACTAACACCAAGTACCAACTATCACCTCCAAATGGATGGCCAAACAAAGATAGTGAACAAATGGATTGAGGGCTATTAAAGGAATTATGTAACAGGCCAGCAAACGACATGGATTAAATGGCTGCATCTGGGTGAGTATTGTTATAACACAACTCACCATATGTTGATTGGGATGTCTCCTTTCAAAGCACTCTATGGTTATGATGTTACTTCTTTTGTGGATCTAATCTTTATTGATAGTAGGGTTCTTAGTGCTAAGGATTTGGTGCAGCAAAGCAAAAACATTATGGAGGCTCTCAAGGAAAATTTGCAACAAGCCCAAAACCAACAAAAAATGTATGCTGATAGGCACCATATCAAATGAACTTTTGAGGTAGGAGACTTGGTATTTCTACACTTACAGCCTTATTGATAGTCTTCAATCAAGGGCAATGGGGTAGAAAAGTTAAAGCCATATTTCTATGGACCTTATCCAATGATAAGGAAGGTGCGGCAAGTGGCTTACGAGCTAAAATTGCAGCCTAACAACAAAATTCACAACAACTTTCATGTTTCATGTCTCAAGAAGTCATGGATGATGTAGCATCTATAATATTTTTTTAACTATGAATATGCAAAGATTTGCAACAAGGGATATGTAATATGTAGATTTTTATGGTCATGATTCATCATTGGCTTGTTACTTGCTTAGATTTGTAGTTTGATGGGGGTTTGGGGGAAACAACAAAACTAGGTTGAGGGTAGCATCCCTCACGGGGGTTTGAGGGTGAGAGAGAGATAGAGAGGTAGAGAGATAGGTCTAGATCTTGGGGGAGAGAGGAGAGAATGAGATAGAGAGAGTCAAAGAATACTGATAGGAGCCTGCTGATTACTGAAATTTGACTAAAAAGTCTGAAAATTTATAAGATCTTTTAAAACCTAGAATTTGCATTATAACTCCTAGAGATCTAAAAACACTCAAACATATTGCCAATATATACATGAAATATAACTTAAAGTGTGACTTATACTTAAATGTTATATTTGGTGTATACATTTTGATGAAGACAATGAGACTGACTTCAAGACCAAGATGGGGACTTAAATGTTATATTTCATGTATATTCTAGGGGCATGTCATAAACCAAAAGAGCATTGACATTTTGAGAGTTTAAAAAAAAAAAAGGTCGAGTCTTGGGCCCATACTTGTTGAGTTTGGGCGAGTCCCAATACTCTGTGAGTCTAGCAAAAACTTGGTAGATTCCAAGTCTGAGACGGGGAAACTTGCCAACCGTGCCTCGCTTCATGACTTGTTGAGTACTCGCAAGTCTTGGAGAGTCTCGTTTCTATGCCCCTATGAGTTCATAGTCAAATCCAAACACTTGTTAACAATCTCATCTTGCCCATCGAATTGAGGATGGTATGAAGAACTATAAGCCAATTGATTACCCAAACATGAGAATAAACCTATGCAAAAGTTGTAAAAATAGGGTCACGATCACTGACAATAACCTTAGATGTACCATGTAGCTTTTGTATATTCTCCAAAAATGCTTTTGCCATTGTACTTGCTATAATAAAATGCGATAATGCAAAAAATTGTGCATATTTAGTGAGGCGATCCACCATCACCATAATGATATTACCTTAAGATCTTGGAAGCCCTGTGATGGAGTCCATTGAGGCCTCTTTGCAATGTTGGCTAGGAATAACTAAGGGCGGCAAGAGACTAGGTGTCTTGATTGTCTCCACTTTATTTCTTTGATAGTCCAAACATTTAGCAACAAATTTTTGAACATCCTCTTATAGCGATTAAGAGTGGAATTGTTGGATAGGTACAATTGCTCTTTGATGAGAGCTTACCATCTATGGGGACTTTGCATGCAACCCTCTTACCTCGATTATCCTCTAATTGAAATCTCATGAATAGTTCGTGGAAGTTCATTTCAATTCTACCCAATGTAGTGAACCACTGTACTCCTAAAATAATATTTCTTTCACCCTTGGAGATAGAAAACATTAGGCAATCATGGTGATAATCACCCATGGATAATTTAATGTTATGGCATTTCCTAGAACAACTAATAGTTTCACCATTTGCAATCAATACTTTAAACTTTGGAGCTAGATATATAAAACAATTTAGACAAATGACCAACTTTTTGTTGATGAAATTATGAGTACCTAAGTCTATCGACACTGTTACTCTTTCCTTCTTTAAGAACCCACTATATTGAGAGTTTGTGGGGTGCTAAAACCTGAGAGTGCATGACAAGAAATGATTGGTGGTGAATCATTTGGCTCCTCATCTGACTTCCTATTACCCTCTAATATTTGTGCCACCTCTTCTTTGTAATGTCCCCTATTTGGAGGTTGCCAAATCCCAATGATTAACATACATCACTATGCATTATTATATCTTAAATCAGATTATTAAAATTAAGGAACAATTAGGATTCATAATACATTTGACAGTTACTATACATAAGCCTCAATCCTTACTTCTTTCCTAATCATCAACCCTAACGGAGGATGGGGAATTACTTGTCATAGGGCACTTGGAAACCAGTCTACAAGTAGGCCCCCTCAAGGTTTCAGGACTCCGTAAATATCCCACCTTGGGCTTACCTATCTTGTGAGATATTATTCCGCCTCTCCTTAACAAAACCAACCTATCCTCATGAGGGGCAATAGTGAATGATTAAGGAATGGGCTACGAGTACACTAACTTCTAATGTATTATGAATGTATATGAAATTAAGTATGACTGTCATACATATTGCAGTCCATATTAATATTACTATTAAATTCTGCATAAGAACATTATCAGGCTTCATATATTAAGCAAGCTCATCCCCATGCATACCACCTGTTGTGACCATTTCACACATCGCCCCATCACAAATGGGGACCCCCTTTCTTTTGCTTTCAGTTTTAGGGTTTTAGGTTAGATTGCTAGTAGCGATCCTTTAGGATGAATAAGTGAGTTGATATTATCCTCAACATTTTGGGAGTGAATGATTTGCGATGATCATTCCATTTGATCATCATCTTTTGCTTGCTTGGACAGAGATGAAATGCTAAATTTGGCTAAGGTAAAAGGGTCAATACTCTAAGGAAGGATAGGCTAGAGTTCAAATTACCATCAAGAGGATTGGAACAAAAGGGATCAAGATAGTAAGGTTATCATTTTGGGATCACTTCCAGTGGAGCCCAAAATGTGCGAACTAAGGCTTCTAGTCAAGCTCCAAATCAGCGAACTAAGCCTTGACACTTCCAGTAGCCATCAAAATCAGCGAACTAAGCCTAGTGTATTTTGTTTCTTAAAGGGACCACGATCTTGCTAAATACGTTGTCAAGAAGATGTTGCAAGCTTAATCAATGACAAGTCAAGGAGAGAAATGTATAGCAAGCTGATCAATCTTTCAATTTCCACTTCTAGTTGGGCTTCAAAAACACGAACTAACATTTCTAGTTGCCCCCTCAAAGAGTGAACTAAGGATTGATGATTTCCAATGAAGCCTCCAAAGAGCGAACTAAGGATTTTGACTTCCAGTTGCCCCCTCAAAGAGTGAACTAAGGATGGATGATTTCCAATGAGGCCTTCAATCAGCGAACTAATCATTGAGACTTCCAATGAAGTCCCAAATCAACGAACTAAGGATTTGTTACTTCCGGTCAGGCCCTTTAAAACGCGAACTAAGACTTCCTATCAAGCTTTCAAAGCGCGACCTAAGCATTAAGACTTCTTGTTCTCCCCCAAATGTGTGAACTAAGGATACACATCTCCGCCACACAAGAGGAAATGTGATTTGCATCTAAGGAAAGAGAGAGACATTAAGCATTTGCGCTACCTTGAAAGGCCCCCACAATGAAGAGAAACATTTTATTCAAATTCAAAATTGATAACACAAGTCGGCTTTGAGCTTTAAATTGTAAATCATTAAATGAAATACAAGTCGGCCTAATGCAACTGATGGACATGCCCTTTCATCTCTATATAGGCTGGATTGATCATTTCATTTGATAATCCACGATTTTGTGCTTTATGATCAGTGATCTTACCATTGCTAGGCAATTCTCCTTCAGCTAGTGACAGCGATTTTGATCAAAAGGAGGCGAAGTCATTCAAGGCATAGTGAATTTGTCACAGTCAACAGCGAACTATCCTCCCAAATCAGTGGATGTGCCATTGATAGCAGCAACATTGTATCTATTAAGCATGAGGAAATTGAACTTCAGCGAATTCATCATTGGAAACAGCGAATTCAATAGAGAGGACAGCGGTTCTACATGAGTAATTAGACAAACTCCAGCATTTGATACCAAAAGCGCCTTGATATAAAGGGCAATTTTGCCAAAAGAACGATCAATTTGAAGTTACCCGTCCATTTGGAATTAATTTGCAGGTCTGAAACAAGTTTGTTTGATCATTTTCCTTAAAAGCCAGACCCTAATTTTGGGCTGGTACAGCAACATGTTTGCTATTTTCATGTGATTCTAATCATGGGATGCTTTGTTCATTACTTTTTGATCATCTAAGCATACTTCAAAAGCGTAATTCATTAACTTGGATGGTAATTTCCATATTTCAAGCAAATCTAGGGTTCTATATATGTCTAGGGTTTTGTAATTCATTAGTGATTTTGATGATTCTATAAGCTTTTTGGAAGGAATTACTAACGTTGAGACATTTTAGCATTATTAACATTATAATCATATCAAAACCCTAACTTGGGCAACTCTCACAAGTACAGCATGGCAGCCCCGAAGACCAGAGTAGGTGTGTGGCAGGCTCCCATCAAGGAAGATTCGAAGGAAGAAGCGTTGGATTCCAAGATTACATTATTTTGGGGCAATGTGGGAGACACCAACCTTGGGCAAATCAACATGAAGAAGTTCCAAGGACCTTTGTATACCACCAAGCCTTCTGGATTCTCAAAGATGATGATCGAGAGCGGGATAGTGAAAGCGGCAGGCTTCCCTTCGGCTATACAATGCAATGAGTTGATTGTCGAGTGTGCTAAACATTATGATGCGAGCAAAAGGACAATAGTAGCACTTGATGGTAGAGAACTCACCTATCTATCCAAGATGGCTATTAGTGAAGCTTTCCACATACCTGAATTCAACGACTTGATTTACAAAAGCAAGGAAGTAGCGCAGGCATTCTATGATGATGATCTCGACAAATGGCTTGGCATAATCAACAAGTATTGGTTATTGAAGAGCAGGCTTGGCATATCTAAGCTACCCACCAAGCTTCACAGGATTGATTTCAAGGAGGAATTCAGTGATTTGATCACCTTGCTCAACCAAATCATGGGAACCCCTCAAGCATCCTAGTTCGTGAATTGGATGTTCTACTTCATGGAGATCATATCGACTGGAAAGGAGAGAATCAATTGGGCAAGAATTATAAGCAAAAGCATTGATATACAACTCAAGAGACTTGCACGAACCAGAACATTCTTCATGAGTTCATACCTCATATATTCGCTTGCCAGAGCTCATGAGTATGCGAGATTAATTTATAGAGGTCTAGTTGGTATGCAAGCTAGAGAATTGAGAGCATGCAAGTCATACAGACAACTACATTATCCTGGCAGAGCACATTACTGAAGGGTGAACGATGCCTTCACTATGCATATTACAAGAACTTTGCAAGGTGGCATTCATTAGAGGTTATCCCCACAAGCAAAAGAATTGATAAAGAAGTTTGGTGCTTGGTTTATCTAGTTTCCCAAGTTCACCTACATAAGGATACAAGGATGCTCTTGTCTGCCCTACATGCTACCAAGATATCCTATTGACAAGATAGTATTGCTCAAGTTGCTGAGGCAGTTGATGACATACAACGAAGTACAGAAGAATAGACACAAGTCAAGAATTCCATTTCCCATTTTAGTTGGACAGTCATTGGAAGTGTGTCCATCCTTATAAGCACAAGAGAAGGTGGAAGAAGAATTGAAATCTCTCCTTCTTATCCCATACTTTTCCAGAGACAACTTTGATCCCTACGACATTATCAAAAGATCTAGCAGAAGAAGGCACAAACACAAGCTACAATTGGAAGATCATTTCATGAATGCTCAAGATGATCTAGACATAAGAAAAAGGATGTGCTCGAGATTACCTATTGACATCATCAGGACATGCAAGGTCTTTGACATTCCAGATCAAGCGCAAGATAGTAGAAGATGCCTCCAACCAATATATGAACAAAAGAAAGACAAAGAGGTGAAAGTCAATTGGATAGATGTGGAGATCACCAACTTGAAAGATTTAATGAAGCCAATCTTTGCATATACAAAACAATGGGTAGACATCCAAATCTAGAAATTGAAGAATCTGGATACCCAGCTGACATTCGAATTGATGGGAGAAATAGAGTCTTCTGATGATGATATGGAAAGTGAAAGCATAAGTGGAAGTGCTACCTAGTCAGCTCACTCCAAGGGATCGAAGAGAAAAGAGAGTCACAAGGAAGAGCCTCCAAACAAGAAGCACAAATCAAGTTCAAGCCGCCCTTCCACTAGTACCTCTTCCATACACGAAGTAGAGATGAATCAAGCAGCTAGCCAGGAAAATCATCCGCTTGGAGAGAGAATTGGTCATAGAGTGAATGAATCCATGGAATCTATAGTTCAGAACAACAGGTGTAAAAAGGACAAATAAGGGTGAGCAATCATTAGGTCAAGACAATTTAGTCCCACTTGAGCCAATCAACGACAAAGAAGGCAAAGACGTATATGTAAACATTGAAAATGAAGATCAAAGAGTAACATCTCCACCCTGAGAGAATCAACAGCTAAATGAGGTGCAAGTAGGAGAAGAGAAATTTGCTATCCCAGCATGGCTTAGGGAGAGGTTGACAAAAGAAGTGATATTAGCAGAGGAAGATCCTATTGATTTGGACAGCTTCCTGAACAAAACTCAAGAGACAGTTGAGAAGAAGAAAGCAATGAATATGTCAAAGATGACAAGAGATGGTGCAAGATCTCAAATAAGATAGATTGCCACTCCAAGAGTAGATAAGCCCGAAGGTGAGATCACAACAAAAGAGTATGACTTGGAGACTATTGATTTAGGTCCTCCCACCATTGAGCAAGCATTGGAAGATACGAACGACACAATGAAGACAGTTCATGACATGCTGAAGTTGGAAGTAGAAAATAATAAGAAATTGGAAAGAGAAGTGAGTGCACCAAAGAGTTACCTCCAGGAGTTCAAGTAGCAACTAAGGCAGCATGATCCTTCAGCTACGCCACCACCATTGCTTCCTCCAAACTCGGTTGACAATTTGGAAAAGATGAGAACTTTAGCACACCTGATGGATACTTGGATAAATAAGACTTACAAAAGGGCAAATGCATTTGTGAAAGAATTAGTGAAGATATTTGATAAAGCCGTAAGTGTCCTTGAAAGAACTCAAATTCTCATGGCAGCTTATGACACTTTCGTTTACACTAGAGACTATACCATGCCAAGATTGCAAGCAATGAAGAAACTACCCAGACAAACCTTGGCAACGGGTGGAGTAGTGAGAGATGGACAATCACCTGATTTCCAGCAGTGGTGTAACTTGCTTCGCATGAGGAAGGTTATTTTTGAAGATATCAGCAGTGGATGCACCCAAGTTGGTGGAGCAAAAATTTGATACATGACAAGATCGTAGAGGTAGCTGAGATCATTCTTGAGAAAGAGATGAATGAAGGAATTTACATAGATGTCGATCAGCTAGTTGAAAGAGTGACTTCATATCATATTCTTTGGAGCAGACGGATCACCTTCTGAGAAATAGTTGGACGATATACACTCATTCACAGTACTTGCCAGCAAGACTAGAGATTATGGGCTAGAATGAGAGAAAACCTTTGCTTCTGTCTTAGACAAAGTCAGTTACTTGGAAGAACAGTTGAAGAACCTTCCTGCAGTTCCACGATCAGCTAGTTGAAAGAGTGACTTCATATCATATTCTTTGGAGCAGATGGATCACCTTCTGAGAAATAGTTGGACGATATACACTCATTCACAGTACTTGCCAGCAAGACTAGAGATTATGGGCTAGAATGAGAGAAAACCTTTGCTTCTGTCTTAGACAAAGTCAGTTACTTGGAAGAACAGTTGAAGAACCTTCCTGCAGTTCCAATAACCGAGATTGAATTCATAACATCTAGATTCGTTGAATTTGCAATAAAAGAAAAGGATAGGGGTAACAAGATTCTAGAAGATAATTTGTTTTGATCCCATGTGGCGTCACTTTTCTTATTGGAGGATTTTTCCTCAATGTTTGTGCCAAATGGATGTCACATTCCCATTGGCTGATATTAAATAATTTGCAATAAGATTAGGTTTTTGTTGTAGCAAACCCTAATTAGGGTTTAGGTGGCAAGATCTTGGCCCTTGATTCTGATTTCATTTTGGCCATTCATTGTATTTGAGAGCTCTATATAAGCTCAACTCATTTCATCTATAAAGGATCGATTAGAAGAGTTTTGAGGAATTGTTGCTTAGATGTTGCAAAATTAATAAAATCATTGAAGTGTTGGTGACTTATTGAGTTTTGGAGCATTTGCTTGTTTCTTCATTCCTTGTATGAGAAAACTTAATATTTGAAAAGACAAAAAAAATTAGAATAGAATTTGCTTTAAGAATTTCAGATGGATGAAAGATGCATGTGCACGATTGATAGTGAAGCTCTCGTTGTTCATACTACTAGTAAACCATCGATGGTGAAGTATCCTGCATAGTCAACTGAACCAATTCATAGCCAAAGCTTAACTTCAATTACTATTTCATCATTGATATGCTTCATCTTGAAGGTATCTATGCTTGTGGTAGTGATTTGAAAATCATCAAGCTACCCTTAAAAGATTCCACTAGTATTGTGGAGATGTTCATAGCATGTCCAAGCAAAGCTTAGTTGAGCTCACTTGAGATTGTCCATTATGTAGGATTCTTAGTATTAGCATTAGCGTAGCATTCCTAAACCTTGCTCCCTTTTTCCCTTTTTCCCTTTTTTTATCAAAGATCATTAGTAGTAGGAGAGAGCGATATTGCAACATTATTTGAAGAGCGTCAATCATTGAGCTTGAAAAATCATTATGTCAGTCCCTTTGCAGGTAAAACAAATACATCACACCATTGAAGCTATCCAACACGTCAAGACCTGACATCGTAAACCTTGGAGTCATCTCAAGTGATCCTTCTCCATCTTCAGCATTTGAGAAGTCTTTGTTCAAGAGAGGATAGAGTATTCAATACTTTATTTTGTGTTTGATAGTGCGTGAAAACACCATCAACACCACCAAGAACAATGATGTTACTGCCTGTAACTTAACAACAGTTCTGATCTGATCTGATCTGATCGATGGTGATGTCACTAGAGGCCTTTGATTCCTTTCCTTTTGTATCTCTCAATGTGAGGGAGAGGTCACACCTCTTCATCATGTATGCCCTTTGGCAAGAGACACACCCTTTCACCATTAGCACCCTTTGAAAGAGTGCAACTCTTCATTATTTCTGCCCTTTGAAAAGGACACGACCTTTCACAATCAGATATGCACTCCTGATTCCCAAATTATCCCCCCTTGAAAATGAGTTCTCTTCTCCCTTTTATACCTCATATTCGGGGGAGTCACAACTTATCATTTCATGCCTTTTGACCATTCATTAACTCTAATCAAATTTTAATTATATTCTTTTATATTTTAATTTTATTTTTTATTTTTTGTTCTTTTGTATTTTAATTTTATTATTATTATTTATTATTAAATTCTATTTCAAAGTGGGGACATTACATTCTTTCCCACTCGAACCTTCAATATAGAATAATTTATTTTCACTGCATATATGTCTTCAACTATGTTTGCTGTTACAATTGAAACATAAACCTTTTTATCTCTTCTCAATCTGTTGTGTAGTCAACCCAGTAAGTTGAGGCGACTATTGTGTAGGAGAGCTCCTTTCTCTTATGTTTACAATCCCTTGTTGCCTATTGGTCGAAAATTTATTTTCAACTTGTCTTGCCATAAGTATTGCTTGTGATAAGGATTGTGGTTGGAACAAACCTGCCTCATATTTTATGTGGTCCTTTAAACCTCTTAGAAACAGTTCTTTAAAATTTTCTTTTGTAATATTCTCCACTCTCAAATAAAAGGCTTGAAATTGATGAGTATAGTCCTCGACTGTACTTGTTTTCTTTTAATTTAGTGAGTTGGCCGAAGTAGCTATCCATAAAATTATCTCCATAATGGGTAGCAAGTTCCTCTTGAAAAATTGACCATATGACCACACAACCCTTCTTTCTCTTTTCATCACATATAAGAGTACCAAATAAATTGGTCTGGTTCCAGTATAATGATGCCATAGCCACCTTTTGTTGACTTGGAGCATGATGAAGATCAAAGAAATGCTCCATTTAGCAAAGCCAATTGGTTGGATCCGTGCCATCAAATTTTCTCATATCCAACTTGGGTATAAATTGTCAAGGCACATGGTTATTAAAGAGATGATCCTTCTTGAGATCTGAGTTAATCCCCCCAAATTCATGTCCAATAATAGCATTATCTTCCACCTTATGAGGTGAATCTTCTCCCTTACACTTCATCCCTTGAATAAGCATTTCCATCTTCCTTGAAAAGTCACTCATGTCCTGCATCTCCATCCTCACTAATGAATTTTCTTCATCCATCTCCTTCACTGATGAAATTCCTTCAGTAATTTCCTTCATTGATGAATTAGCTCCTCATTAGGGGTAATATCCTCAATTTCTACATCAGCCTTATTTGGAGATTTCCCAGGTGGATGGCATTCTTTTTGCCTCTTGTTGAAAGCCCTGTCATGATGGTAAAAAAAAATTTCTACGTTCCACCAAGTTTCTGAGATGCGGGATGGGGGGATGTGTTTAGGGTGGGATTTTTTTAAGACCATTTTTGGGGAGGGTAGTATAAATACCCCCAAGCTGAGGGGCTTCAAACACACTCTGAACTCCCTATCGTGGCAAGTTGTATAGTCTATAAGATGTATAAACATATCCAACAGTGAATACAGTCTTCTATTTCTGACTCTTTTCCTTGCACATGGTTTTATCTAGAGAACCCATTCATTATTGACTTTAAGTTTGAATTAATGACCCTTTGCGAAAAATGTTCCATATTAGGAATCAGGTAATTGTCCACTATTGGTATGTTGTTCAAGTTCTTGAAATCAACAGAGAGCCTAATATCTCCATTCTTCTTTCTAATTGGCACCCAAGAGGAATATTATGATATGCTATCCTTTTAGCTTTAGTAATTCCTTTAACTTTCAAGGGGTTAGAAAGGGATTCAGGGGCCTCTCTTTTGTCTAAATGGTGTGACATTAGATTGAAAGGGAATTTCAAGTTGAAAACATATAACCTCTAAAAGCCTTGAACTCATTATGACCGAGCAAACCAAGTATTGCATCATATGATCAGTTCAATGAATCCTTTTTTTCTCCATCTCTAAAAGAGATTCTTACCAATTTTCTCTTCAATCTCTTGGGAATTGACAGGTTTACTCCTAAGACTATCTCTTATCATAATTGCTTGTAAGAGCAACAGAGACCTGTGATATTTTTCTCGTCCGCAACCATATCTCTTTATTTCCTATTTCGTGCATTTTTGTGTAAGGCTCCCAATCCAATATTCAGAGCTATTCTTTTATTTCTTGAATCTATTATAACATTTTCACAATTAACTATAATGCTGCAATGATCAATACTAGACAATGTTACGATTCTTAAATTAAACTTTCTTATCAGCAAATGTTTGAAAAATGATAAGCTGTAAGCACAAATTTATTATTTGACAGCTGGTAAAGTAAACATCAAGCTTTGTCTTAAATGTGAACAACATTGTTTAAATAATAAAATGTTATTTTTGCTCAATCTACCTGGTTGACATTTAAGTTTTTTTTTTAACATTTCCATGGCTTAATACATCTTCTGTTTGGTTCTTGTCTAGTGTGTGATCTTATTGGTGCCACTTTCATAGATTGCTTTTTTTTAAATTTAGTAGCTCATTGATTCCACATTGATAAAATTTTAAATTTAATAGGTAACAAAATTGAAAGATACCCTAGATATGTATTATCTGTTGCTTTTGGTTCACTTCATGAAAATGAATGTTTTCTTTTATGATCTTTTAACAAGAAACTTACTTTTGCTTGCATTGCAGGCAATCCAGTGTTTAGGTGGGAATGGCTATGTGAATGAGTATCCTACGGGGCGTCTATTAAGAGATGCAAAATTATTTGAAATTGGTGCTGGCACAAGCGAAATAAGAAGGATGCTAATTGGTCGTGCCTTGTTCAAAGAGGAGTAGTATTGATGCTCTCCTTACAATGATGCATCTGATAAAATGCATTAATTTTAAATTAGTTTTGTTTTCCTTTACAAATATTATAATGCTAGGGGCAGAAAGCTTTCAAGTGTACTGTTTGTAGATCAAACTTTTAGTTGTAATAATAACGTGCTTCTCATATTTCCTTCGGAATTTGCTTTCCAGAAAGTTCCTCATTGTGGCCTTTTATCATTAACTTAATCAAGGAAACTCGATGGATACCAGGTTCAAATAAAATGATTTATTAGGGAGGTAGAAAAAAATAGTTTATTAGGAGGTAGAAAATATTGGAAATCCAGAAAAAAAAAATGAAAAAAGTTTATAAAGGAATTGAGAAGTCTAGACCGAATCAGGAACACCAAGCAGGTCTGAAAAATTCAGATCTGGCAGGATTTGGTTCAAAAAATCTTAACTTGTGAACTAGGGATGTATATTGCAGAACCATTGCATAGAATGTGATCATCACAATCTTATTTGCTGTTATTGGTTTTAGTAATTGCAATGAAGTTTTAAAGTTAAGATTTGCAAATGTTAATTTCTTTTGCATTAACATTTGAATATTGAAAAGAATGCTACAGGCAGGAAAGGCACTGACACTCAGTGTTACCTAATATTTTCGAGGACTCTGGTCATTTTGATTAGAATTGATAATTTGGACCGAGTTAATTAAACTGAGTATGTGGCCTTAGATTTGCTGATTTGTGAATACATGATAAATAGGGCATATGGGAACTTAAAAGTTTTGGCTTTTTATACATTTTCTTTAACATATAGATTATACAAATGACATAATCTTAATAGAATATAAATAATAAAGCTGCCTTGAGGAACAAATGAACAACAGAGACCATAACTGCTATTATTTGACTAAAAGAAGAAAGGTTAGAAAATTAAGGTCTGAGAACTTGCCAATGTGACAGGACTTTTTATCCCTACTAATGCAGTGGCTTTTCCCATCTAGTGAACATAAAAATCTTCGACATTCACTATCTCATGTTACATTTTATCTACTCATATGACCAGGAAGTGGGCTTTGTTCTGCATGCGCCTCTCTTATTCCTGTGTAAGAAAAACTATCTGTATAGTTTCGAGTGATAATTATGTATTGTGTTATACTTTTGCTTCAAGTAGCACCTTCTTGGTGTGAAAAAATTTACTGTTTTTACCAATGTGACAGCGTGGACATAAAACATTCTGCTAAACTAAACAAAGCATAAAAGCTGGTTATCTTTTATAGTACTTATGCAGTGAGTTGTTATTGTAATCTACTGAAGATGAACAAGCTTTAATATGGCTAATGCACATTTTGAAATAGGGTGATCAATACAAATTTCAAATTGAGAATGATTACACTTTATGAATGAGTTCAACGTAAACGCAATCAAAAGAAACCTGCAAATTACGAAAGACAACAACATTAGATATATATATTTTTTCCATGCATAATTTGATTGACCAATGTTTATCATAAATTAATTATTAAATGATAAATGAATTTATATTTTTTTTCAACAAGTATATTGTTACAATTGAGTTTAACATGAATATGATTGATTGAACTTTATTTTTAAGACTATAAAATAGTTTGTAATTTTAAGTTTACTATAAATTGAAATAGAATAAATATTTTTTTAAGTAGTGTTTTTCAAGAATGGAATGAATCAGGAGTCTAATGATCTAGACCAAACCATTTAGAGGCAGTAATCTCACACGGATGGGTCTAAGAGAAAGAAAGCCCTCATAACCTCCAGCCATGTATGAATAGTCTTGTGGTTGTTATCCATATCTTTAAAAGGTCAACTAACCAGGAGGTCCTCACTCTTTTCTTAATAATTTTATTGTTGTCAATAGATTTGCTACAATAAAACTTTTTTTTAAACAAGAATTACTCTTTTTTCTTAGGGTGCTGTTTTCTATATGCACACTTTTTTTTTTTCATAATAATTTATATTAATTAAATTATAAATATATTTTAATTATGATTTTTTGGATTAGATATCATATAATCATTACATAGCATCAGAAAAATCTGAGTTCAGCAGTATCAAGGCACCAAGGGAAGGTGCATGCACAAAAATATATAGTTAACGAGCACCTCCACTATAAGAAAGATGATTAGAGTAGATATACATATTTGCAACCAAAAAACATTAGAAAACTAGGTAAATAAGATTTCAGAATCCGGTGAAGAGTTGTTTCCCAATGGGGGGATCCAAGCCACCCACCCCAAGTTTCCATCCTGCCACACTTCCACCCGACCATCAAGTATGGCATGTTTGTGGGGGTGAGAGGTGCGCTCATGAATCAGGTCAACTTCCTCTCGAGTGATCTCCATGTGTATCTGTCTACGCTCCAGGTGCCTCGTAAAGGCCATTAGTGCTTGCTCAAATGCAGCCTTGCCCGGTTCATCCCTCTCCCAAGTGAATCTGTGAGATAACTCTCGGATGTAAAAAGTAGTAGACCCTTCCTTGATCCATCTGTCAAATTTGTCCGAGTCCAACTTAAGTACAATAGTGACCTGCATAGAGATAGAGTAAATAATGAGTCTTCTAAGAGACTCAATGAGGTGCTTGGTACTGTTATTAAAGATGTCATCATTACGATACTTCCATATGAGCCAAAGAACTTCCAAAGAAAAAACAAGACCAAAAGATATTTGCAATTTTCCTACAACCCTTGATATAGCCTAGAATAACATCTATGTATTCAACAGAGTTAGATTCCAAATTAAAGCCAAACAATCTCTATATTTCTTTTGCAAAATGGCATTCAAAAAATATATGTTTCATAGTTTCAGGTATTCTGCATATGTTACAGTTTAGGAAATTACCCTCCTTATCTTTTATGGGGAGTTTATTTAACAGCAGGCGCCAGCCAAAGAATTTTTTTTTTGGCTCATTATGAGCCATCCAAAATTTACACAGCCTATCTTTCCAGTCCTTTGGTTCCTAGTTTAGACCCCAGCATCTGTTAAGGTGCAGAAAAATGGTATCAGCCTCGGTAAGTGAAGAATAGATGCCTTTAGCTTTAAGGGAGGGGAGAGGTGTGCCATCGGTCTAGCAAAGTGCAGAGATGGGGGGGTGGAGGAGAGGGGGGGGAGCAGAGGATAAAGCCGTTTTAAGTATGTTATAGGTCTTGCTCTGGGATGTCGGGATAGAAGGTAAGTTTCAGCTCCTCCCATGATCTCAATTGGCCATTCTCAAATAGCTGCTCAAAGTATTTAATACCCATATTGTGTCATTTTAGTGCACAACAGCTTTGGAGAGTGGCTAATGGTTTTCCATTATGGAATAGATTCCACCATATTGATCCGTTATCGGCAATATGCCCTTGTATAGTGCCATTCACTTTGATATGTACCAAATACTTCACCTGTTCCCAAGCCTTCCATAAGGCCTTAAAGATATCAGAACCAACCGGGGATACCTCAATTTGTCCAAGAAGAAGGTCAAGAATGGGGAGATCTTTCCATGTCTTGGCTTTCTTAGGGACTGAGGATACAATATCATTTCTTATAAGAACTTTCCATGGCCTTAAGAATCCACTTGGAGGCGAGGGCAATGCCTTGTAGTTTCAAGTCTTTCAACCCCATCCCACCAAATAGTTTATGCATAGTGCACCACTCCCATTTCACTGCATGTTGCTTCCTATTACCCTTTCCATCTGACCATAGGAATTCCCTAATTTGCTTTTGAACATGATTAAATTGGTAATTCTTAAAGAGTCAAGCTGATGAGAAATAGATATTATATGAGGCCAATATTTTTTGACACACCTGAAATCTTCCAGCCAAGGAGAGAAAGTTCTTGTTCCATTTGGAGAGCTTCTTATCAATCTTATTCCTTACCCATTCCCACATTTCTTTTAGATTTGGAAGAACAGAGAAAGGGATACCTAGGTATTTTACAATCTGAGTAGGGCCCAACCATTTGAGAGAGAGTTTTGAAAGCTAGCCCGGGGGGTTGTCATTCCAACCAAGGAGATTGGATTTGTGCATAGCAATCTTACTACCAGAAGCTAGACAAAATAGATCAATATTTTTCAGCAGAGCAGCAAGGTTTTCTTCCTTGAGCTTAATTAATATTGTAGTGTCATCAGCAAATTGGACATTACAAATTTTCTTTTTGTTAGCTAAGGATATACCCCTAATGGGAGGAGTGATAGAGGAGTCCTTAAGTAAGTAGAACATTGCATCAGCAGCTAGGACAAATAAGGCTAGGGCTAGAGGACATCCTTGTCTGATGGATCTAGTTAGTGCAAAATTGGAGGACCTTATCCCATTTACTTCAATAGAAGCATTGGCATCACATAATAGAGTTCTGACCATATTACAAAATCCAGGGGGGAAGCCTAATGATTGAAGCATCTGAATGATATAATCCCATTCTATCCTATCATAGGCTTTCTCAAAGTCTGTGAGTAACATGGCTCCATTTTGTCCTGATTCCTTAGCCCAGTTGAGCGATTCCCAACAGGTAATTAGGTTTTCCAGTATATAACGTCCTTTAACAAACCCTGTTTGAGTATTACTAACAATCTTAGGCAGGATTTTCTCCAATCTGCATGCAGTCAACTTAGCTAAGATTTTGTATGACACATTCAACAATGTAATAGGCCTCCAGTTTTTAAGTAGGGTTCGGTCACCTTCTTTAGGAATAAGCTTGATCAGACCTTGATTAATATTTTTTCCCAAGGATCCAATGTGTATAGCCTCAGTGTATAGGGAATGAAGGTCATCAACAATCCATTCAATATTTTCTTTATAAAATTCTATTGGAAACCCATCAGGGTTAGGGGATTTATCATTACTGAGGGCCAATATAGCTTTCTTGATTTCTTCTTTTGAAATAGCCATTTCAAGCATCCTACTACCCTCCTTATCAATAAGTTTGGGGACCAAAGACATGACTATCTTTCTGGCATTTTCTTGTTCCTCCCTAACTAGTTCAACTGAGAACAGATCCTTGTAGAACTGAGCAAAGCACTCAAGAATTTCAGTTGGCTCAGAGAGTTTCTTATTCTGCTCCCATAGGGTGTCTATTTTCTCTCTTGCTTGTTTCATCTTAAGAAGCTGGAAGAAGAATTTAGAACCTCAATCTCCAGTATCCAACCAATTTAATTGAGCCCTAGTTCTCCACCCTTTGATTTTTTTATTTTGCAATCTTCTAAGATCAGTCTTGGCCCTAATAAGCTGATTGGTGAGTGATACATGTATCCCCTTGAAGGTCCAGCTCAACCACTTGGAGGGCACTATGTAGTTGTAACTCAGAGGCTCTGGTATCCTTAGCCTTCTTTTTACCCACAGCCTGACAGAGTGAGGTTCAGGTTTTAACATTCTGGTTCCATCTGTCAATGTTGGACACTTGGCTATTACCGTATTTATGAAACATTCTAACAAGACACAGGGCACACTTTAGGTCCTCATCCATTAGTAGACTAGTGTTCATTCTAAAGTTTGAGCTAGGGTTTGGTGGGGCTACCCTACTATTAGTTATTTTTAGCCGAACCATAATAGGATGATGATCTGATAGTGTATATGGTATGACAACATATTGAATACCCTCCTCATTTTTAACAGTTTCGAAGAAATCTTTGTTGAAATAAAATCTATCAAGCCTGCAATAGACTCTCTTATTATACTGTTGGTGATTACACCAGGTGTACCATATTGATTTATACTCTCCCTTCTTTCCTGCTAAAGGATCAATCAGTCTCATCTTGTTAACCATCATTTCCCATTGCACTCTCTCAGCACCCTTCCATTCCACCTTGTTTCCTCCATGTTTATCTTGTGCATTAATTACCATGTTGAAATCTCCTCCCAAGAGCCAGGGGATGTCTTCCAAGTTTGCAAGCCATTCCCACATAATCCCTCTTTCTCGGTAGTCATTGGAGGCATAGATTGAACAAATGCCAAAGGTGGAATTGCCATTCTGTATGATAGCCCATGCTGCCCTTGCACAAGGGGATTGTCCCAATTTAGTGACCTTATTCGCCCATTTAGGGTTTGATAAAATTGCAGCTCCACCTCTTCCTTTAGGGTGATTGGTGTAGAAGGGAGTGGCCTCCCTCCAGATAGATTTTAGACCAACTTTTAAGGTAAATCCCATTGATTTTAGCTCCTCGAGCATAAGGCAATCAATGTCCTTGTGCATATTTAGAAATCTTTTGACCACATATTTCCTATCAGGCGCCTCAAGTCCCCTGATGTTCCATGAGATGACTTTCAACATTAGGAGGTTAATTCAGGAGTGTCCATCGGGGACTTAAACCCCTCGAAGCACTTAGGCCATTCCTCGAGCTTAGAGAGGTGACTAGCATCAAAAGCCACTGTTGAAAGTGGTCTACCTCTTTTCTTTCTAAGCTCACAGAGCTGCTCAAGTCCCAATGATTCCTTCTTAACTGATGTCTCTTTAGCGGCCTTAGGAGATCTTTTCCTCCTTTTTTTCTTAGATTTATTTCTAGCTAGGTCATCTCCCCCATTATTAGTTCCAAAATCAAAAGCTCTAAGATCTGGGGAAAATGGATTATCCCCATGATTGTTGATATTCTCAAATTCTTCAGACTTCAAACTAGGTCCAGTACCATGATCCTTCTCTAAGGTTTGGCCGAAAGGGGGAATAGTAAGTCCCATTTCCCCATTGATGTCACCAAATGTCAGCTCAAGGGGTTTGGTGGGGTGTGGTGCTTCCTCACCCTCAACCTTGGTCTCCAAGGGAGTATTTGATATTGGAGGAATGTTCATCTCCCCAGGAATGTCGTAATTGCCCCTACATTCAGACCCCTGAGGGGATTGACTTACAAAACCGGTAGCATTGGTGGTATCATGAGCACCACCATCCTCCCCTTCGATCAACTCTTGGAGGAAGGGCATGGTATAGGACTCAATCTCCTTTTTTTGGTTACTTATTGATAATTCAAGTTGTTTTCTGTGTTCTGCAGCCATTTTCAAATTTTCAAGGATAATTTGTTGTGCATTTTGAGTTCTGGGTCCACCTTTATTAGTGGAGACTCCAACTACATCAGATTCGAGTAGGATAGAGACACTGGCAGCCAAATTGGCCTCTTTCAGGGCCATCTGATACTTGAGTAAAGACTCAGCAATCGAGGGAGGAGCATTGGATGGATTAGGGCAATCTTGTGGGTGATAGGGTGGGGGATCAGGGTCGGGTGGAGGTGGCAGGTCGATAAAGTTAGGCTATGTATTGATGGAGGGGCCGAGAGATGAAGATTCAGGGTGCAATGGGAGGGGAGTAGGGCTAGTCTGCTTAGGGTTCGAGGGGTCTTCCGAGGCCGAATGTAAAGGGTGTCAAACAAAGGTCTTCTTGGAAGGGGCAACATTTTTCCCTCCTATCAGAGGCCAATTTTTAAGGAAATGCCCACTTCTTCTGCATTTATGACATGCATTAATTTCCCCCAAATACTATAAGGGACATGAAAATAACTGGTTTTCAATACATATATCTATTCCAGAGGGGAAAATCGAGCCATGATTGAAGGCAATGAGAACCCTCGCATCCATATGGGGTAATAAGGCAGCAGAAGAGTCAATTTTGATTACTTTGCCTAGAGGTTCGGTAATTTTTGAGATACAGTTCCATAAGAATGGCGGAACATTTTTAATGACTACCCATTTAGGGTTAGAGAGTGCCATGATTTCCTCATTACATGCAACAGGGGTCCAAGGAACGGCCCTAAAACAAGCATTTCCTACATTCCAAAATTGCATATTGAGTACTTTCTTCTGTGTTTCTTTATGATTGAAAAAAATAAGGAATAACCCTTTTTGTAACATTCTAGAGAAAGAAAAATGAATGCCAAGTTTTGTACACCAAATATCTTGAAACCATCTATTTAAATATTGTCTAGACGACATCCTATCTACATCAAGGGCTACTAAAAAATTCGCAAAATCCCTAAGCCTAGAAATTTCCTTAGAAATGCAATCAGTCATGGAAGAATTAGGTTTAATGACAACTCTATGAGTTGAGGGAACCTCACCTTCTTCGCAGGCTTGGCTTGCTGCTGCATCATGAGGGACCTCCGGCTCGAACTTCGCCTCATTTGGGAAAGTTGTGCAGAGCCCTTGAATGGCTTGGCATAATGTTTTTTTCCCACTGTTATTACTTTGGTTGGTATTAATTCCAATCCCATCGCTATTCTTCTCCATTAATGGAGGCACGAGCAGGAGTAAATGCGGGGGCCTCCCAGTAGGCTTGGGAGCCCTCGGACAAAGAGTCGGCCTGCCGCCAAGGACTGTTCGTATTCGTCCTTGGTTGCAGAGCTCCACCCACTTTTCTCAAAAAGCCAATTGTAGACTATTTTAATTATGATTTGTTTACTATTTTTTCAAATTATTATACCTATACAAAATTAAGAATATTGATCATTCATTAGAATTCATTTTTGGAATTTATACTACATCATATAGTATTTAGGTTAGTTAATAAATAAGAGTAAATTTGATAAATAAATTTTATTGTAATATATAAGGATGGAGAAATTTTAATAATGGCTAATGTACATTTTGAAATAGAGTGAGTAATACAAATTGGGAAGGATTGCACTCTATGAATTCATTTTAAATTTAATCAAAAGAAACATGGAAATTTTGCAAGAGAATATTTGTCATTTGTCTTTCAATGAAATATTCTAAATTTAGGACATTGACTTATGAATAATTTTATCATTTTATCTAATTTTGTTTTCAAGCAAATAATATATATATTTTTAATTTAATAATATTTTAATTTTTTATTATTATAGTTTTTATTTATTCTATGCACATAATTTGATTGACCGAAGCTTATCATAAATTAATTATTAAAAAATAAACGAATTCACATTGTTTTCAAAATTTGTATTGTTTCAATTGAATTTAATATGAATATGATTGATTGAAGTTAATTCTTAAGACAACATAAAATAGTTTGTTATGTTAGATTTATTGTAAATTGAAGTAAAATAAAGATATTTTTGTAGTAGTTTTTTTTTCTTTATTTTTGAGAATAGAGCGAATCGCTAGCTCAATGATCTAGACTAAACCACTTTAGAGGCAATAATATCTCATGGTTGGATCTAAGATTTAAAACAAACCCTTATAAATGGTTTTTAATATTATGTTCATTATAAATTGAATAAAAATATTTTTATAGTAGTTTTTTTCTTTATTTTGAAGAATGGATTGAATGAGCAGCCCAATGATAATTACTTAGAAATGGGTCTAAGAGATAGGGCAAGCCCTTATCAACCCTAGTTGTTTGCTTAGTCTCATACTTAAAAGCATTAGAGCCCATATGGAGTGCTAGAAACTATAAATAAATAAACTTAAATGTGGCAACAATAGTGAATATAGAGGAGCGAAGTATGACATAAAAGATAATGGAAAACAGAGTAAGCGAAGGGACCACAAACAATGTAAAAAGTCAAATGTTAATATGTGGTGTTTTAAGTCCAATGTAGAAAGTGTTGTTAATCATGGTTTTGGGAATAAGTGGAGCTCTTCTTGTTTCAATGTTATTAGATTGGTTGTCTACAACTTGTTGGAAACATATTCACATGTAAAATTCCTTGTTCAGACCCCTGGGCTCCTAGTAAAAGATAGTTAGTAACAAGAAGGAACCAATATTCTTTGTAAAACTAACAAATTATGGGATATTGCATAAAGTGATTATATACTTTGTTTTGGTGGTCGATTGGTCTTAGTTAAGCCAATTGTTTTTACCTTTGGTGACATAGCACTATGTTTTTTATAATAAAAGTAGCCAAAAAGGAGGGGGCTGACCTATAGGTACAATTAAGAGAACAGTGGCAGGGCCATTGTTCGCACATTAACAGCAAAGTAGCAGCCTTTTACCTCTATCAAAAACAAAAACCATAATATGAGAGTTTATTAGCAATAAAAAAACCCAGTCAGAGTATAGTTCATAAGCCACGCAGGGCTATAACCAGCAAAATATAAACATAAGCCAAAACTGGGCTTATCCAACCCGCAACTACACAACATAGACAAAAAACACCACCACATGCAGACAGTTAATTCTTTTTCCCTTGGCTCTTCTTAGGGAGCAACTTTCGAGCCCATTCCTTCATGAGGAACTTGAATAGGCCTTTGTAGTCATCCTCCTCTTTGCCTTTCCCTTTGGCCGCGATATCCTACAAGAGGCACAGTGTCATCGCCGAGCATCTCATGACATTCAGCGTGAACTTGGACACATCGTGCATCTTGGACTCCGTCACCTCCAGTCTGCTGGTAATCACTTGCATAGTATCAGAAATGGCCTCTATCTTTTTTCTGAGCTCAGTCAGGTTGGGTTCTTCTTCCTTCACGCTATTGGCCTCTTCAACAACCAACATTTTTTCAATCCTAAAAGTCGGGGAAGGGAAATTGGCTGGCTCCGGATTCATAGAGGAGACAAGGCTTTCAGAAACCTGGGTGGAGCTCACAGAATGGGGGGTTTGTTTGTGTTGGGTCAGGGGCACTTTAACATACAGAATGGAGTTGCTTGTGTCATGCGAGGAAGAGGGGTCTCGCAGGGGTTTCTCCGAGGGTTTAGTGGCCAATCTGCTCAAGCGGCGGGGGGTGTTGGCTTCTTCGATAATGTCCAAGTCCGAGTCAATCTCCTGGATTTTGACTCTTTTAGGGGTCCTCACCTCCTCTGGGGAATGATTCTTGGATTTCTTGCTGGAGGATCCAAATTTCGGGCACCAAGGGCTTGAGTCAATATTGGTTGGGGATTGGGTCGAGGGGCTGACATTCTGCACAGAAATGGAATGGGGCGGTCAAAGGGCGAGGTGAAAGTTATACAGGCAGAGCATGAGGCCCTAATGCAGGATGGGAAAATCTTTCCCTTTCTTCTTAGCTTCGACTATATCCTTAATGTTAGCATCCATCGAATGCAGAAGAAAGAATGGAATGGAAATGAGGTCTTTGTTCCTCAAATGGTTCAGGAACGGGAGATGGTAGTAGTAAAAAATGCCATACCTGCCCTCCAGAGTAAAATATTTCATCACAATGTAGCAGACTTCATCCTACGGGTGGGGAAGCTCCTCCCTATTGAAACCTCCAGCCCTCTTGATAAGGTTCTCTCCTTGGCAGAAAAATTGGTTGAGGCTGGTAGAATCCGTGATTCGGCTCTGCTTTTTCCATTTTCTGCCCTCCATTGACAGGCCGTCACCTGAGCAATAACCTCTTCATTGATTTTGAAAGAGATTCCCCCCATGGTCACCCTTCTGTCCTCCCAAGAAGTCACGAATTGTTTGGAGAGCCTCTCGTCATATTTTTCATGAATTTGTCAATACCGCCTTCGATGCACACAAACCAGGCTGTCGGTTTGGCTTTGAACTCGTCCACCTTGTTGGGTTCCAGTCTGAGCCTGTCCCCCCCATTCTTGAGTCCTCCAGATTCACAGTTTGAAAAACCAGAACACAGAGCCGAAGCGAATGCGAGACCGAATGGTTGAGAACGGTGTGTCAAACTTGAAGTGAACGGTCATAATAATCAGAGTGATTATTACCCTTTACAATCCCGTAGATATCAATATCCGAAGATCTACTCAGAGTGTGCGAGCCTTTACTCGAGCCAATGTGAGTTGACAGATTCCTAACGCCACCTTTGTCGTCGCCAGTTGGCTTCGTCCGGGTAATAATGAGAGGGTAATCATTTTTGATGTTAGTACTTTCATCATGAATCCATCCCATGTGGTAGTGGTGAATCAGCCTACCCTTGATACGTGGCCGTCTAGGGTGGGAATTGGCGGGATCTCCATGCCAATTTAAAAAATACAAGAAGGTTTCCTTCCTCATTGAGCGGAGGGGGCTGTCCTTTCCTTGAAAAAGGCCTTTTCCTTTTCCAAGATTTCCTTAATGGTGATTGGCAGCAGATTGGAGTCCCTCCAGCATCGTAAGCCATTCTGCAGTCTTCCTTCAGCCGCCATGGAATCGGCGGCTTTGTTTCCTTCTCTGAATATGTGGCATATAGAGAAGTCCTCCATTTTGACCAGAAAGCACCTGATGTCTCTCAGAATAGGTTCCACTCTCCATCCTGCTGAAGCGTTTCCTTTGATAGAATCAATAATGATTTGAGAATCTCCTTCAATTTCGAGATGCTTTATTCCTATGGAGTTATCCATTTTCAGACCCCAAAGGAGGGCCATTCCTTCAACTTGAGTGACCGTATTATCCCTTAGGTTGCCAGCATAGGCTGCAACCATATTCCCAAGATGATCCCTTATGACTCCACCACCAGCCTAACACTTGCGTTGAGCAGAGCCATCAAAATTCAGCTTGAACCAGTGAAGTCTGGGGGTTGACCATCTAGTCATCCGTCTCTTAATCTTGGCGTTGTTGTTGACGCGGTCAAAGCCAGAGGGGAGCTTCCAGAAAACAACGATCTTCTTCTCCACCTCATCAGGAGGATCGGGGGGATTTTCCATTTTGTGACTTCTAAATTTTCCATAATCATCTTAAAGCAGATGTGAGCCACAGAGTCTGGGGGGGTCTCAGTGTCTCTGAAAATTCTGTTATTTCTTTCTTTCCATAAGGCCCAACAGATGTGCGGTGGGATTTGTTTCTAGAGTTGAATGATGAGGGGATGATGGGAGGGGGGGGTCCAATCGAAAGCAAATTTTTTTATATTCTTCTGAAAGACCCAACAGAGACCGCATTTTTGAAGAGTGATAGACCAAATGTGAGCTGCAAAGGGACAGAGTACAAAAAGGTGGTCGATAGATTCCTCATCAGCTTTGCACAAGCTGCATCTATTGGGGAGATGGAATCCCCTTTTTTTCCAAATTATCAAGCATAAGGGTTTTACCATGCATGAGGGCCCACCAGAAAAAATTAATTTTAGGGATTAGTTGAGGGTTCTAGACTTTCTTCCAGCATTCCGCGTCAACAGGGTGCTTGAGGAGCTGATTGTAAGCAGATTTGACCGAGAAATAGCCCGATTGTGTCTCTTTCCATATGAAGGTATCTTCAATCGGAGCCAAGGGGATTCCAGTTCTCGACAAAATGAGTTGCAGATTCTGAGCCAGGGGGACCAGATTGGGTCTATTGTAGCATATGGTAACAATGTCCTTCCAGCCCCTTCCTGGGACCAAGTAATCCTCAACAAAGACCCCCAGGATACCTTTAAGGTGATTCATGATTTGATGAAAGCGAGTGTTGGCCAAGGGCCTATCCTCCATCCATAAATCCTCCCAGAATCTAACCTTTTTACCATCTCCTAGCTACCACTTCAGACCCTCTCTAACCATCACTCTGTTCTTCAGGATATTGTTCCACAACTTAGAGCCTTGGGGGAGGTCAGTTGTATTCAAATTGTAGAAGAAGTGCTCCCGGTCCAAGTACTTAGCTTTGATGATGTTGCACCAGTCCGCCTCACCCTTAGCCAGGGTCCATCCAATCTTGGCAATAAGCGCCTTATTAAGGGCATTAATCTTTCTTATGCCCAAACCTCCCAAAGATTTGGGTAGACAAACAGTATCCCATTTGACTAGAGCAAGGCGTTTTTTTTCCTCTAGGCCAGTCCATAAAAAATTTCTTTGGATTTTTTCAAGTTTTTCTCCCATGGTCCCTGAAATTTTAAACATGGAGAGGAAGTACACCGGAATTCCCTGGAGGGAGGCTGCAAGGTGCTGGAGTTTCCCCGCACTGCTGAGGAATTTCCCTTTCCATCCCACAAGTTTTTTCTGCATTCATTCCAGGATAGAGTTCCAGAAAGTGGAGGTAACTTCCCTAACTGTGAGGGGGAGATCCAGGTAGGTCCTTGAGAGAGTTGCCACTTTGCATCCAAGGATGGAGAGAATTTTGAGTTGGAGGTCCTTTGGAGTGTTGAAGAAGTAGAGATTGCTCTTCTCATAGTTGATGCATTGTCCCGACGCCTCGGTGTAGTCTGCCAGAAGGATCTTCCATCCTTTAGCCTCCATGATAGAACTACCAAAGAGGAAAGTGTCATCAATGAACTGTTGAATATTAGAGGGGGGGAGCGTGGAGGCAGCTTTGAATCCTTGGAGCCTACCATTGGTGACCAGGTGGGTCACATTTTCTTTTAAGACTTCAACAATCATGATAAACAAGTAAGGGGATAGGTGATCGCCTTGCCAGATACCTTTCTCAGCTTTGAAGCATCCCCTAGGAGTCCCATTAATCAAAACAGAGAATTGAACCATGGTCACACATTCTCGAATCATATTCACTATTTTTTGGTTAAATCCTAGTTTTAGAAGCACTTTGAAAAGAAACTCCCAATTAACCTTGTCATAAGCTTTTGATATATCAATTTTAAAGGCCATACCTGGCAGTTTGCTCCTATCCATGGAGTGGATTATCTCATGAGTTGCAATGGCAACATCCAAAATTTGGCATCCCGGGATGAAGCCTTTCTGAGACGGATTGAAAAAAATTTCTAGAAAGGGTTTAATCCTATTCACAAGGACCTTGGAGAGTATCTTATAGATGGTATTGCAAAGGCTTATGGGCCGATACTCCTTCAAGCAATTGGGCGTAGTGGTCTTGGGGATGAGGACAATGAAGGTGTTGTTGATCTTTTTCAGCGGTCTCCCCGTTTTGAAGAAGTCTTGAATAGCTTTGGTGACATCGTAACTGACAATGTCCCAAAAATCCTAGAAGAACGCTGGGGGGAAACCATCCGGGCCCGGTATCTTGTAGGCTCCCATAGCAAAGACAGCCCTGTGGACTTCATCAGTTGAGATGGGCGCCGAGAGTTTCCGGTTATTGTCCTCATTGATGGCCATCGGCAGCTTACTAACCAGACAGTCCTGGAGAGAAGAAACCCTTCCACCATCTGCATATAGTCTGGTGAAAAAGTCCATCGCCTTTTGTCCAAGCAGAGAGTCCTCCGAGATCTCCTGGCCAGTGTCATCCTTAATGTTTTTGATATAGTTCCTCCTCTTGTGGATTGAAGCCGATCTGTGGAAGAAGGCAGAATTTTTGTCCCCTTCTTTCAACCATTGGATCCTGGCTCTTTGCTTTCAGTACACTTCTTCCCTGGAGAGGGTATCTTTCCAGCTCTTGCGACAATTTTCCTCTTCCTTCAGGATGGGGTCCGGGGGGTTACCGATAGCCATAATATTCTGGAGTTGTTCTAGTCTGGCTCCCAGGTCCTTCTTTCTCTTAAATATATCTCTGAAAGTGGTCTTATTCCACCCTTTGACTTCCCTGTTGATTAACTTTAATTTCTCCATAATTCTGAACATGGCAGTCCCTTGGATCGGGGTGGTCCATCAGCGTTGAACCAATTCCCTGAAGTCCGGGTGGGAGGCCCACATGATCTCATAGTGAAAGGGGGGGGGGACCCTAGTAGGGTCTATCTTTCTAGTGGAGAAGAAGGGGGTTGTGGTCAAACACAGTCCTTGGGAGGGTTTTCAAGTAAGAGCTATTTCCCATGTCCCAATTGGTGGAAATCAGGAATCTATCCAGCCTGACTTGAATAAGATGTTTGCCTTTCCTATTATTCGACCAGGTGAAGAGGGCAACCTACAGATCAATATCCAAAAGGCTTGTAACATTAATGAAACTGGCTAGGTCGCCCATGCTGTCAGAGAAATCTTCTAAGCCACCACATTTTTCAGACGGGTAGAGGGGGAAGTTGAAGTCTCCCGCAAGCAAAAATTTGTCCTTCTAGTTAGTCATAATGATTTTAGACATTTCCTCCCACAGGATCCGTCTCCCCAATCTTGAGTTGGGAGCATAGATATTGAACATCTGCCAACATTGTTCCCCATAATGAAGGGAAACCGCTAGGAAATTTTGGGAGCTAGCGAGAAACTTGCCTTTCATTTTAGTGGGCTCCTAGAGGGTAGCAATACCCCTAGAAGCACCCAAGGCCTCAACATACAAATAATCCGCTCCAAGCCAAAGTTTACCAGCAACCGCAACAAAAGTTTGAAAGGGCATCTTTACTTCTTGAATGAGGCAAATGTCAATTTTCATCTCAAAAATGAGTTGTTTTATGGTGAACTGCTTCTGGGGGCTGTTCAGACCCCTTATGTTCCAAGAGAGGAACTTCATTTCTTGCTTTTGTTAAATCCATCCAGGTTCAGTTGTCTACCCTTTGCAATGTCCCTTACCATAATGTGCCTCAGGACTCTTTCTGAGGGTCTTCCTACTTTGTTTTCGTTACCCCCCACATCTTCTTTCTTGGCCTTGACTTTCTTCTTCTGGGTTATCCATTCTTCATTATCCATCTGAGGGGGGTGGGGGGGGGGGGGACACTTTCAGCGGAGTTACCAGGGATTTTCTAGGGTGCGCATCTCTATCCCCTGATACTGGGGAGAGAGGGGTTGAAGAGGTGGGTAAGCTATTTTCAGTCAAAAGAGGCTTGGCCAAGGCCAAGTTGAGGGCTATCACCTGCGGGATCTTCCCCTCTTCCAAGGGAATGTTTGAGTTTTTGACTGGGTCTGCTGGGGATTTAAAGATCTCAAGGATCTTGTCTATGTGTGGGTAATCTTTAGAAATTTCATTCACAGTAGTCAGCTCAAGGGGAGCCGAGGATGACGGGTCACCAGGGTTGATGCGTTCGGCCCAGATGGCTTTATTTTGAGCTTGGGTTCCGCAACCACGGAGGCTTTACAATCAGTATATGAATGCCCCTGGTTATTGCATTTCTGGCAATACAAGGTGGCATTTTCGTACACAATAGCCTAGGACTATTTTCCCCATTTTGATTTTAGGGAGATAAAGTTTGGGAGAGCCTTGTTAATAATGACATTGACACAAAAATGAGCATACACCAACCTAGATTTGTTGAGAGTGATCGAGTCCGCTGCAACAAAGCTGCCAAATGAGTTTCCAATCTAGTGGAAGATTTGTTCATCCCAGAATTCCAGAGGGAGTCCAGGAAGCCTAACCCAGACTGGAGCCATGCGGTTTAGTTCTGCGGAGGGTTCAAAACTAGGCTTCCATTTAGCCATGGTTAGGAAATGATTTCCATAGGCCCAAGACCCCGATAGAACATAGATCATATCCTCGTCAGTGTTGAACTTGAATAGAAAGAATCCCGCCGACATAGCTGAAACCTCCAAGCTTCCTTTAAGTTTCCAATGAGGTTTTGCCCATCGCCTAACCATGTCAATAGATGGTCGAAAGGAGAAGAAATGACCAACTATTGCCAGGTGAAGGGAAGAGGCGATTTCGTCCATCAGGTTGTCCGGGAGTTTGATCTCTGTTCCGTCTTCTGTTTGGGAGAAGGTGGCCATAGCATCTTCAGGGGTCGACTTTGTTGACCCAAGGAGGGCGTTCTTCTAGCTAGTCTTGGGATTCTCCTTCACAAGATCCACATCCTCCTGTCCGATAGAAGTTTCTGGTCCGGGATGGGGTATATTCCTTTCATCCCCTTTCAGGCCAGTTTTAGTCAGGCCTGGTGAAGTGGAAGGGGTGTGAAGGCTGACATTTTCTTCCGTATGGTCCGCAGACCATGGGTACCCCGCAGCTGGCTCAACAGCATGCGCACCGACCGTAGAATCGGGTGTTGGGTCCAGTGGGGGAGGGGGGACCTCCCCAGAGGGGGTGGTCATCCAGGGACACTATGTTATATCCTTAACATATCATTATTATGATGAGAAATACATGCATTATCAATTGCAACAAATTAATTCTAGTCTTCAAGCTAGTTACACGAGTCTATTTGTGTTGACTGAAATCTTTATTTTTCCTCATTGCAACCTCATAGGGTAGCATCCCACTTTCTATTGATGCATAGATTAATTGCAAGCTTGGAATGTTTTATAATAATATTATACTATTATTGCAATAGTACCAATATATTTAGATGCTTCTTGTGAGATATCTTCATTCTAGAATTTGGCTATGGTATTTTATCTTGGATATTTTTCTAGTAGATTTTAGTGTATTGTGTATAGATTGTAGCATTGTCTATATTTTTATATACTATCAAAACATTTTCTTTTATTTTAGGTAATAACATTATTTATAATTTCTCATTTAATTGTTGGACAAAATGTTTCATTGCATAATGATGAATATTTGTTGAATTATATTTTTTATTTGATTATTAAAGTGAAATAACTATTTTCTAAATCATATTGTATCTCTTCAAATTTTTTTCACTAGTATTTGATATTTTTTTAGATCTTAGACAATTTACTATTGGATCCTATTTATAAATGTAATAGGTCCTAGTTAGCACATCAATTGAATCCAATTGCATTTTTAGTACTTCTTTCACATTGTAAAGCATGTATCAAAATTGAGGGAATTAGTTTGTCATTTTAGCCTTGATACAATTTTGTTTGCATTTGGCCAGTTTGGCTTGATAAAAAATTGCATTCTCTATTAGCCAATTTGGGTTGATCGATTCTATGTTTTTCTTTACTAAGTGTGTGGCTAGTCACCAATATTTTTTAGTTAATGTTATTGTTCTCATTCTATTCGTTGTATGCTCTCAGTTTGTCCACATTGAGAACTTGGTAGCTAGGAAGAGTTAGAATTTGAGTTTACAAATAAATTATGTAAATTTGAACTAACATGCTATTATTGTAATGGTTTTAGAGTTGGTGGTCTTGTTATTTGTAGATGGGAAAAGTGAACTACTAAGAGAAGATAACTATCTCTTGAGAGGTCAAATTCCTACAATACACTCAGATAAAACAAAGGTAATCACAACCATCAAATTTATCCAATTACTTACAAAAAGTTGAAGTTTAATTGAGGAAATGCTATTTGTTTTTGTCTATCATGTCAATATAAAACAAAATTAAATTGTGGCAACTTTAGAAATAGAAAGTGCAGGTGACAAAGGTCCTTCAGATAGTTTGGCTAGTTCTCTATCTTGGACATGTGTGCAACAAACAGACGACTAGGTGACATGCTAGTGTCTTGTATAGGTAAAAAACAAAGTTGTCATGGGAAAATGATAGTATAACCCTACATGGATTTTGAGGTCGAAGAGTACTTGAATGTGATAAAATAACATATAATGATACTTTATATATTAAATTAAACCAACTAGAATAATAGAAAAGAAAAAGGAAAATAGATCACCCAAAAGGTGGAAAAGTCGTAAGAGCTTCCATAGAGTAACCCCATTCAAAAAGAAAGAGAATTGTTGGGCACCAATATAGGGGCTTGTTGTAGTCAAACCTTGCTTTGGTGTTTGCACCTCCACGAACAACCAAGATGAAATGTAGTGACAAATACATGCAAATAGAGAACAATGCATCACAAATAAGCTTCAAAGACACAAATTACCAAACTCTTAGCAAAGGAAGGCAAATTGTCCAAAGACAGAGTTGTCTTCCCGTAGATGCCATGAGAAAGGTTGATTGATACACAAAGCTTTAAAGTTGATATTAGATATGGCAATGAGAGTTTCAAAACAAAAATAGGTTATTGTCTGTGAGAGAAACCAGTGTTAGGATTAGGGTGCCATCAACCTTGTAAATCCTATGTATTTAATTACTTCTAACATTGTTTGTAGATCATTCATAAGGGATGAGGGATTCACCATCAATACTAAATTTTTACCATTAGGGTTTTACTGGATCAATAAATACATTTTATTAGTACAATAACTAGATTTTTACCAAGTGTTGGTAACTATTTTCTTACTGAAAGTGATTTACTATTTATCAAGAGGATCTTGAAGGATAAGGTTGTTATAGGTGTTCAAATTCCTAAGAGTGTTTTTATGAGGTTTTTTTTTTTTTTTAGATAACTATTATTAAAGATAAGACCACTCGTGATTATAAACAACAATTATGAAATTATTTATAAATTATAAACAACAAAGTGTCCAAATCAAGTAGGTGAGTAAATTGGTTGTTACCTACTTTATACTATACATTAAATTCTTAGATTTATCCATGGAATACATTTGGATTTGACAACCAACTTGGATGCCCCATTTGAGAGCTAAAAATGCTATATACACAAGTCATAAGGTGGTAGTGTGGGTGTGTAATTGTTATGAGTGATAAAAATCTATCTATAGGTGCTGAAGGATTAAAGATTGAAGAGGAGAAAGGGCAGATTGCACATAATCTATTTCTGAAGACAATATAGATTTATGTTTCTCTTCTTGGTGGAGTTTTTTCTTGAAAGGGTTTGTCCACATAAAAACAATCTTATGTGTTCAATTTCATGTGATGATAAGTTTTCATTGCTATTGCTCATTTAAACTCCATATAGTTAACACTTATATTTTAGATTTACAATATATTTAAGCTTTTGTTATTACATCAACAAAAGCATAGCATATAACACTAGGGGGTCCAAATATTTAGGGTTAGTATAATTTATAACATGTAAGTATTTGTATATGGACCATGTATGAATAATCATCATATCCCCAAATACATTGGAACAAATACAAAGGAAGAAGGATCACATGGGAAAAAAATGGTTCAACAAGGAAGAGGCCTAAATGCTTAGACACTTTGCATCATCCTTGAAATAGAAAAATAAATAAATCAATATATGACAAAGAGAAGAATGATGAGACAAATAGAGGAATTGACAAAATAATTTCTCTATTGTATCCAAGTACCTACAAGGGTATATTGAGTCCTCAAGGAGAGACAACAAATAAATACATCCATGCATGAAATAACACAAACAATCATACAAACTCTAATAGAAGATGTGAAGTATACAACTCTAGTCAATTACTTCCAACAAGTCATCATCCTCTAAATCTTGATCATGGGGAGGAGGTTCAACTCATATAGGAATGATGGTTAGAGTAGTATTAAGCATCTCATTTAAAACAAGAGATAAGGATGAATATGCCTCGACATCTCCATCCACCAATTCCTATAAAGTGAGTGCTAATGATCTTGTGAAGATGGTAGAAAATGTCAGAATATCCTCTAGAGAGTCAAACATACACTTCTCAAGAGAGGAGTGTGGTGACTCAACTAAAGGTTGCTAACAAGTAGGAGGGTCACTACAAACCTTTGGGAGAGGGGTAGTGTCAAAGTTTGGAGAAGGAGGAGCCTCATCGGCCACAAGAATGAAAGAAGATAAGGTAGCAGGAGCCAGAGAACGTGAAGAATTTTTTTTGCGGCATCACACAAAAATAGGGCCTTTATCAAACTTGCACTTAGGTGGCTGATGAAAAATATTTACATCAACTATGGCAAGCCAAAAGACCTCAGTAAAGATAGGATGAAGAGTGCATTGAGAGGTAGGATGGATAGCAAGAGTTGTGCTAGAAAGAGACTTTGTGTGAATAATGTCTATGGACTTTACAAAGGGAAAAATATCAGGCAACAAAGTGATAAGCGATGGTTCCAAGGAGGTAGCTATGAACACCTACACCCTTTTGGGGTGAGGTTCATTAAAATCACCCAAAGGAACTAGAAGTGAGACAAAAACAATATAAGTAGAAGCAACAACAAAAGTAGAAACTAAAACAAGAATAGAGATAGAGGTAGACTTAGGAGTGGAATCGGGAAGTTCATCCTCGATCTTCTATAAGGATTCACATTTACAAGCCATCACACATTGATGATTCTTATGCTCACATGCAAGGTGGTTCCAATGGTAATGGGGTGTATGAATAGAGACTGGAGAAAACTCCAGAGTATCCCACTCTATGGATGAACCTATGGACAACATGTGGACAACAATGCAATGTATTTAAATCCCATTCATATAGAAAATAGAATTGTCATAAGAAAATGACAATACAACCTTGCTTGAATTTAAAGTTTGGAGAGTACTAGAATGTAATAAAATAATAGATAATTATGACTTATATATTAAATTAAACCAAATAGAATAGTGGAAAAGAAAAAGGAAAAAAGATCACCCAAAAGCCTAAAAAGTTGTAAGAGCTTCAACAAAGAAATCCCCCTTTAAGACCTGGACACATAAGACCAAAGAGAAATGTTGGGGTAACTATATAAGGGCTTGTTGTAGCCAAACCCGCACTTTGGCTTTACCACCTCCATGAACAACCAAGACAAATCGGAGTGAAAAAGACATACAAAGATATTAATATACTACTAAATAAAAGACAATGCAATATATCACAAATAAAGTTGCAAAGGCATGTTACCAAACTATCCAAAGACATAGTTGTCTTCCTGTAGATGTCATGAGAAAGGTTGACTAATCCTCAAAGCTTTAATGTTGATGTTGGATATGACAATGAGAGTTTCAAAATAGAAATAGACTATTGTATATTAGAGAAGAGCTAGAATATTCAAGAAACTTTGTGAGAATGTAAGAGATTTAGAAAATCTATTCTTGGAGCCAAAATGGGAGTTTAAACTTTGATATAGGAATTCCATATTCATTTTTTATGCTTGTATAGGTTGACAGAGGCATTACACTATAAAATTGTGGGGAGTGTAATGTTCCAACAATTAGTGTAGTAGCAGATTTCCAAGGATTGCAAGCACATCACATGGATGTATGCACATAGCATATTTATTCAAGAAAAATCAAACTTAAGGGTTTGGAATCAAACATGTTTGATTGAATATGATCATTTTGTCTTATATTAAGGATTGCATTGCATTATTATCTTTTATTCATCTAAAGGGATGACTCATGTGATGTGAAATTATAGAGTATGCAATTTACATCACACTATCCTATTTGAAAATTAATATTTTGTTAGATATCTTATCAATCGCATGTCAATGCTCAATGGTTGCATGCTAGTTTCAACAGTTGTATGTTTAAGCTTGAGTATAATATATTATTAGAGTAGTGTACTTGGTGGCCTTTATATCATGGATTTATTGAATACTGTTGCCAGCTTTGATATGTATAAAAATCTTTTTTAGTGCTTTGAAGGAAAATTTCTTTTTCATACTTCAAGGAATTCATGAGATTATTAATAGAATAAATTTTTAAATGGTTTGCAAAATGTTTGAATCTATCAAAATATCTGAAGGCAACTTTTTTATTTGAAGAATATATAGAATATTTTCCCACACTTCTTGAAGTGAATAAGAATGAGAGGTGGAAAAAAAGGAACCAAAAAAGAAGTATGTACAATGACAAGTATTGGGTCTAGAAAAATATCAAAAGGTCAAGGATGATATAGTGATGGAGAAGTATGATAAAGAAAACTATGATTTGCAAGAAATTGAAGTCGTCAATTAAGAAAGGACTGCATAAGTCAATTATATGAGGGTATGATAACTCCTATATGAGAAGAAAGAATGGTAAAAGACACTATTCTCAACAAAGGGCATAAAATTCCTTTATATGAATAAAAAATTAGAACAATTGAGCATGAGGAAGAGGAAAATTTAGAGTTGTAAAAATGTGAAAAGAAACATATTTCAAAAGATTCTTTCTTGCTAATAGAAGGCATGAGATCTAGTGTATAAATTGTTTTGTCTTTTCATACTGGAGAATAACAAAATATACATCTTCATGAAATTAAGGTGAAAAAATCACCTGTTGAATTCATAAGTGAGAAAGGTGCTCTTGTTTTATCATGGGGGCTTCACTAGCTAGGCAATATTATATCACGTGCATTTATATTGGGGGGTTTAATATCCCAAAAATGAGGGTACAATATGTTTCCTATCAATGAAAATAGAGGGTTTTTTAATTTGGGCTATGAAAAAATGCAATATTTGGTGAAAATAGGGGGCTTTCAATTCAACATATGTATTGGGAGGGGGTGACAAAAAAGGAGTTTAGGGAAATCTTTTTTGAAAATAGGGGGATTCTTTAGTATGTCATGAACGCATGTTCTATAACCTAGGTTCACTAAGTGAAACCCCCGTGTGTTTTGTACACACACATCAATCCTCAAATGATTAAACCTATTCTATTTAAAGTATATTTGCAAGACATCTATAAAATGGTGATGAGAATAATAATATAATTGATTAATCAAATAATTCAAGTACACATGCATTTCAAGCATCCTTATAAATTTAAATTGAAATTTCAAGAAGCTTATGAGGTTCCAAGATGACCTTGCTAACAAACATACATTGGAGAAGAGTGCCTCAACAAATATTTATGTTGATTTTCATCTCATTAATTTTTTATACTAGCAAATCATGATAAGTAGTTTGATAACAACCTCAGGCTATGGGGATACACTTGGCCTTATTAGCCCCTTTTCTAAGAGTTCCTCCAATTGCATTTCGAGTTCTTGTAATTCAGTTGCATTCATTCAGTAAGGTGCTCTTGATACTGGTTCAACTCCTGGTAAAATGTTGATAGAAAAATCAAACTTCCTTTTAGGGGCAAGCCTGGTAATTCTTCTGGAAATACATCCTTGAATTCTTGTAGGAAGGGGGTATTTTCAAAGGTTGTATTATTTATCTCTTCCTTTTCATCAAATCCAACCATATAGATTAGGGCCCCTTTTTCTCTTTTCCTTCTTTAATTGCATGGCTGATATGGTTTCTATGTTAATAGGTTTAATCTTTCCTTGTGTTTTGAGCCTTTTCCCCCCATCATCCAAAAATTCAACCACTTTGTTGTAACAATCCAAATTATCTTGGTGATCTATTGGCCAACTCATCCCAATAATTACATCATACAATCCTAGGGCACCACCTAAAGATCTCCCATTGTTTCAAATTTAGGATATTGCACTCTTGCTCTTGGTAAACACTTAGTCACTTTCCTAGTTGCCTTATCCCCATATTGAACTAGCCATGATGATTCCATTTGTTTAACTCTTAATACTATCTTTTTCACTAATTCTAGTGAAATGAAATATTCAAATGAATTATTCTTTTGATTCTTGTTGATGTTTGTGTTTCCCTTGAATTCCTGCTTCCTTTTGAATGAATGATTCTCATTAAAATTTTGCCTTGCTATTGCAAGGGCTTGAATATTCCTTTCATGTTTTAAAGACTTCTCAAGTACTTCATTCATGCTTTCAGGTCCATGCATATCAACTTCTACCCCTATGTTGGTATTTAGCCCCAAAATGAACTTCCTAGTTTGACCCTTCTCATCTTTTGATACATGGGTACGTACTTTAGCAATTTGGAGAACTTATCCCAATGTCGTTAGACTGCCAAGGTCCCTTGTCGAATATTATAAAATTTGTCGCCTTCTCATCAAATAAAAATCATGCTAGCCACCTTATACGAAAATTGTGAACAAATTGATCCGATGTGATTGTGTCCTTGTTATACCCATTTTGTTTCTTAGTATTAGTCCACCAACTAGCTACTTCCCTAGTGAGTTGATAGGATCCCCATAACACCTTAGTTGTTTCACTAAAGTCCCTAAGTTCAAAATATTTTTCCATTTCATTCAAACAATCTTAAGCTCCTTCACAAATGAAATTTTAGATAGTACAAATTCCTCTATATCATAAAAAAACACTTATGCTAAGCATCACATCTCAAACATTGAAACCTAGACTACTAGATCTCCTTTCTTTTATGGAACAATTGATTCTCAACAATGCTACCAAATAGATTAATTGTAGGCCTACAAAGAAAAATTAGATGTTTCCATACTTATTAGCACCTATAAATGATGAATTTTGAATGAATATTTGAATATGAACTCACATATAGTAGGTTTTATAAAAAAATAAACTACAAATACCCATTGCTATATATTTGAGATACAACCTTAAAAACCAAATTGAATGGTGAAATTCAATAATAATAAAAAATAATCCACGAAAGCCTTGAATTTCCCATATTAAATATGAGAGATTGATTTATGCTAAAACTATGAGCTAAATTTGAATACGATAATATCATTAAAATAATAATAAGTTTTCATAATAAAGAGAAAATCCTTGTAGACATAGGGGCATTCACTATTTATCACAAACCATGTATTCTACCATGATTATATAATTTATGCTTATAATTAAATGATAGAATAATCTCTTGATTTAAAACTTTGAACATTATGACTAATGAAAGTTGTGGAGGTAAATTTTTTTTCTTTTGTAATTAACTTTGTTCAATTAAAAAAATTGTGAAGGTAGAAATAGATTATATATGTGATAAGTTATAAGAATTCAAATAAACTTTGATTATTTTTGCTATTATCTGAATAAGAACATAATAAACATTTAATTTATGTCTTATATGCTCTACCATTAATGATTACATGTTTGTTTTAAAAATTTTAACCTTCATTTTAAATATTTGAAAATTTATTTTGGTTTGAAAGGTGTATAAATACAATAACGATATATATTTCAAATGATTAAAACTTATTTTTGTAATAATAAAGAAAATATGAATAAGTTTATAAAATGATTTGAAAAATATAAAATAATATTTTTTTAATTATTATAAAAATAAAATTTAATGGTTTGAAATGTATATTGTTATTGAATTCATATATGAAGTTCTTATAATTTAAATTGAAAAATAAATAAATTATTTTAATAATTGTAGACACTTAAATTAATTATTTTAATTAATTTAACCCTCCTACATAGTTAATTTATTTAATTGTGTTAACCTTTATTCTTCTCAATATTAATTAAATTTAATCTAATTACAATTGTCACTATAGTCCAATGATTGATTTATTTAATAAATCAATTTTCCCTTTCTTCCTCTAAAGTACACAAAAATTAATTCTTCTTAATACCCCTTTTAATTAATTAATTAATCTAGATGATTCCTACAAATCACCTTGTCCTAATCCATCATTACTCTAATCAATTCTTCTAGAAACTCTCTTAATCTTGCTTAGCATTATTCTTCAATGTTTAGTTCCCCCCACTCATTCTCTCTCCTAGTCAAATCCTCCTACAAATCCCACTTGCTCCTAATCCTCACCTAACTCTTCTAAATAATCCCCCTAACGCCTTTCTAGTACCTTCTCCATGATTAGACACAAAAGTCAACTATAGTCATTTATGGCTAAATCCTCTTTGTCCCCCTTCTCACCTTCCACCTTAAATGCCCCCTTTTTGGTGAATGTGAGATTTTCAAGATTTCACATTCTCCCATGCTTCTCATCTTCCCAAGGAATTTAAAATTCCTTTTCCCTTTTCGAATCCCCATGCACACAATATCTTGTGAATTTTTAATTCCTTGTGCATCCCCCAAGGAATTTCTAATTCCTTTTATTCCTCCTAGGTGCATTGGGAGCTCTTCCCCATGTACCTTGAGGAGGGCAGAGACATAAAATGCCTTTATGGAAAATCTCTTGGTCTCCACCCCCCTTGTCATGTCATTGTCAATTGATCCATGTGATCTCTTCTTTTCAATCCTAGCCCTCCATTGTTCTTCAATCTTGACTGTCCATTTTCCTCCATCCAATTCTATAAATTGGGGTCTCCATCCCCTAATTTGATATCTCCAATTTGTGCAATTTTATGTTGTTAGTTTGAGCCTAGAAATCATCCCAAGTATCTACATTATAGCCAAATCCATATCCTCCATCACTTAATCATTTCATCCATCCATTTTGCATCCATCAATCAATCTCCCACTCACCATTGTTGTGTAATCTTGGAGAGTCATCCACAACCAAGTAAAGGAGCACATCCAATCAAGTGGAGAAATAGGGCGCATTCCACTTCATCATTCACTCAATAAGAGGAACAAGAGAGATCTTCTCTTGCAACATATAGATCAGTTAGTTTATTGTTCTTATTTGGATTTATATGTTTATTTGTGTTTGAACTCCCTCTGACACCTTGCATTATTTCACTTGGTTCATTTTGGCACACCTGGTGGGACCCACGCCTCGAAAATCTGACATTTTTGGCAGGTTTTTCATGATTTTTTGCTGCAGGTTCTGGATCAGCATGAGTGTTTGCAAATCAATGCGTGCATGACAACTTTAGTGCATGCGCTTCTAGTTCAGCGTGTGCATCGACGCTTTAGCGCGAGTGTTTTAAATTTAAATTTGTACTAACTCACCATTTTTTGCAGGCTGTCATTTAGCGCATCTGCTCTGCTAGAAAGTTTTTTTTTTTTTTTTTTTTAGATTAGAATTTCTTTCTGTTTTAGTCATTTAAACTCAAAATCAAAGAAACAATTTTTTTTTTTAAATCCATTAAAAATTTAATAAAAAACTCTTTTTTTTAATAATTTTGTCTTGTTCGCAATTTTGTGTAATCAGCACGGGTGCTGGCGTTATGGTGCCCATGTTTTGGTTCAATGCATCCACATAATTGTGTTTCCCGCCCTTTATTAAATTTCAAAATTTGAATTTTAAATTTTTTTTGTTTCCCACTAACCCTTTTTCCAGCGCGTGGACATCTCTGAATCAACGTGACCGTTTCAGGTATAACTTTTGTTTAATACTATTGATAATTTTAAATTCTATTTTTTTCTATGTATTCTATTTTTTTAGGAGCACACTCTATTTTAGCGTGTATGCAGGCGTTTCGGCACCTGTGCAGGAGCTTTAGCATGTTTGCTTGTATATCAGCACTTTCGTTGTGTTCATAGGGTTTTTTGTGTTTTGATCAAATTTTGAGTTTTGCAAGTCTGTATGGTCGATCCAAGACTAGAAAACAAAGACTACTAACTATTTATTTTGTTGAACGTTGGGTGAAGACTTGCTTTTTCACTAGTCTAGTTGTCTTTTGTTCATTTCTAGATTAGCACACATTTCGTTTTGGGCATTAAAATTCACAAGTGTCTTCTTTAGATTAGTAGCACATTTTTTTTCTTAAGGGACAATAAACAACATGTTTGTCGTGTCTTATTTCATTTTGATTGCATGTTTTACCCTCATAGGGCCTGCCTTCCCGATTTGCCTGGCACTCCACACATGCATTGGTGAGAGGGGAACGACCCAAGTGGTAACGAGCTAAAGCCAAGCTCTTCCGAACCACTATAAATAAATGTGTTTGTGACAAAAGTTGCAAGCAACATCTACTGACTAGTTCATATCGACATTGTCTCCCCTTAAACCCTATAGGGTGTAACCTCTATAGGATGGGAGCCTTCTATAACTATGGAGCGTAAAGTGCCACATGTATGGCCACATGAATGGATGCCTTGACTAAGAACTCTTGTGTTTAGAAGTTAAAAACCCTCTAATCATTGGTGCAGGAGGTCGGACCTTTGAAGGCGCTCACATTTTTACGGCTCTTAGTAGAGATACAAAGTTCGTCATGGGGATTTTTCATGGGAATTGATGCTTGTCTACCCCAGAGAAGTGAGTGCCGAGGGTGGAGCCAATGGGGTCAAGCATCTAAGTATTCGCTCTGAGTAAGCATAGCTAGGAAACCAAGCGAGATCCATGACTATTGCCCTTGCCAATCTTAGGAAATGTCGTAAAGGTGAATGATTGTCTTTGAGTCACACTTGGCCATTGTGTTTGCTATGTTTTATATTTTCTTTCCAATAGTAGAGTGATAAACAATCCCCTCATTTTCCACATTTGTCAAACATTCTCAAGTCCAAATTTTCACACCTTGCATAGTCAAAGTCCAAATCTAGTCCGCTACATTTTTATCTCATGTTTCATAAGCCTAAGTTGTACAAGCATCCCAAGAAGTCAATCCATCATCCAATCAAGAAGAAGAAGCTCACCCAAGCCCAACTCATTAGATGCCGTAAATTTTGGTATACCAACCGCAAACTCTTGCTCAAATATAGGACCCTTTTTGCACCGATATCACGATTATATTCATGGTCATAGAAATGAGTTTGATGCTAGTGAAGAATTGAGAGTTTGTGCCCTACACCAAGGATCAGGCTTGTCTTTCAACACCAACTATCATCAAAATTTGGGTGGTCGCATTCCTTCATACAACTTGCCATCCGAGCCTATCACTTATTGAGTCATTCTCATCCCAAGGATAATCTAGTCATCAATTTCTTCTAGTCATCACTATCACCTTTCTTTGATCTCTCATCATTAACATTTTCCAAGGACTTAGCACACCAATCCTCAAATCAAATCAATCTTTAATCAATCATTTTCCAATCAATCATCCTTCAACCAAATCAACCTCACTCTAAGGTTTTATAACTTGAGAAGTTTTATTTAGACCTCATCTTTAATCAATCAATCATTTGGCTTTTGTGCTTGGGAAAGAATATCCCCTGAGTACTTTTGCCTCATCATTTGAGTTGATCAAGACTCCTATCCTACATATTTATTTTACTTGGGATCATTAGTCAATCCCTAGTAGAAAAAAACTTTGATCATTATCCTAAGGTCTAAATTTTACCCAACTTGGCCTACACCTTGTTTGTGGTTTTCATCAAACATCCCCCACCTAAAATCCACATACAAGGATTAAGGTGCAATCTTAATCAAACTCTTTTCCTAATCTAAGGACTCCATCAATCATTCTATCTGACTTCATCAAATCAAAATCGAATCAAAATCCAAAATCTTAGCTAAGTCCTTTCATCAAAATTTTCTTCCAATAAATCTTTCCAAAACATTATTCTTGTATGGTCACAACTCAATCTCAAAAGAAGAAAATGGCCGAACAACAATATGACATGTCATACATTAGTGTCCTATATCAAGAACCTACACAAGATCCCGTGCAAGGGAAAAATGTGCAACCCGATATTCAAGATCCACAACCACAAGTGGACCCTAATATGGTTTATCAAGATGAACTCTCCCCAGAAGTGTGAACATTCCTAGAGGATTCCTACAATCAAGAAATGATGGAGAAATTCATCCGAAATAATCCTAGTTCTCTTTTAAAGACCCTTATTGAAAATGGAGCTCGCCTTCCCCCTCATTTTGATAGATTCATTCTTGATCAACAACCGCAAGGATAATTTTCTCCTACTCACATTATTGCACCCATCCTTCAACCTTAATCAATAGCACCTGTGGTATCCATCCCCATGTTCTCCATCCAACCTTCTTCCTTCTTGACATCTATACCATTAGCCAATCTGATCACATCTATTCTCCAACATGTTTCTATGCCATCCTCTTCTACCCGACCACATGTCTCTATTCCACAATCTTCCATTCCTCTCAACAATACCGCTAATTTCATAAATACATCTCTTCCTACTATCACAACAATCTACTGGTCGCAACCAATTGTCACTCAAGTCCCCATCACATCAGTCATCACATCTCACATTCCTTCTTCTTCATCGTATGAATATATTAGTGGTGGTGGTATACCTTCCAAAACTCACTAGATACTTGGCGCAAACACAATCCATCATGTCCAAGACCCACAACATGATATAATCAAGGAAATTCAAGACATGAAAGACATAATCAAAAACATGAAGGAAGGGACTAACAAAAGAAAACCTTATTCATTTGAGGATTTTTATCCTTGTCCTTATGATCATTCGATATCAGTTTCACCTTATCCACCAGGGTTTGAGATGCCTAAGTTCACAAAGTATGAGGGTAAGGAGGACCCCCGAGATTATGTTTGTGAGTTTCACATCTTATGCCAAGAAGTCTCCTATAGAGACTTATATCTTCGTATACTATTCCCTAAGAGTCTCATAGGAGATGCTCTTGCATGGTTCTCATCCCTGCCTAAAGGTTCTATCACCTCCTTTCTAGACTTAGCAGAAAAGTTCATGGCCCACTATGCTTACAACATTGTTAATGATGTTTCCATGATGGACCTCTGTAACACAAAACAGAGGCCTGGGGAAACTTTCACCAACTTCTTGCAAAGGTGGCGACACCTTAGCAAGAAATTCCAATGGGATATGCCAGAACAACACCAAATCGAATCATTTCAGAAAAATCTGGTACCCGAACTATCAAAACCCTTGACATCTCGGTGCATAAAGTCTTTCCAAAAGTTGACTAACAAGGGCCTAGATCTTGAACGTGTCTTTTTAGAGGATGGAACTCTAAAGCACTATAAAAAATCAAGTCAGAATACCTCCTCTTATCACAATGATAAACTAATTTTTTGATCTAAAAATAAGAACATAGTCAACGATGGTGTCACTGATGCAAAGAAGGTCCAGACCATGGCTGCCCCTCCAAAATCCACCACCACTAATTGCCAATTCAAAACTCAACAAAACAATCAAAATCAATCTTAGAGGCCCCCTAACAATATCTCAGTCTAGGGTGACCACCTCGATCTAACAATCAGGCTCCAAGGGAATATACTCCCCTTGCTGAGGCCATTGAGGTTGTGTTCCAAAATCTTGTTCAAGTTAGTGTGGTTGTCTTTCTGATAACTTGCCCGTTTGATCCTAACCAACCCAAGCCTATGTGGCACAATGAGAATGAATATTGTGACTATCATCACATCAATGGGCATGATACACAAAAGTGTATGAAACTAAAGAACTACATACAAGATTTCATTGACAAAGGTGATATTGAGGTAGCAACAACAAAATTTGGTTACAATAATGACAAACTCAAGATGTACCAGGAACCCTTCTCGAAGAATGACAAAGGCAAGGCCTCATCATCTAGTACTGTGAATTACTATTATACCAATTATATATCCAACTTTGATTCCTTGGGGGGTCGTATTGAGCCTGCAGACAAGCACGTAAACATCATCACTATCCAAGGAGCTAATCCTCCCCCTTCCCAAAATAGACCTAAGATCACTATTCAAGGTGGTCTCGTACCTCCTCAACCAGCAAGAAAAACAAACCCTGCTAAATATAGTCATACAAGGTACCACACCTTCCATTTCTCACTCTCAGAATGACTACAATGTAACCACCCGTCGTGGGAGAGTAACTAGCCAAGGAGCTCCCCCTCCACCGAATCCTCCCCCTATGTCATCTACCTATCGATATGACCTCCTTGACCATCTTGGGAAGACCCCTATATAGATATCCATCTTAGAGCTCCTCAAGACCTCCCTTGTCCACAAAGAGATTTTGGAATAAGCCCTCCTTGAGTCACGTGTCCCTGACAATATCAATGTTGCCCAATTCCAAGCCCTCATTGGAAACCTTGCTGCCTAGAAACACCTTGTTTTCACCTCCAATGATGCTCCCGCTGACGATGATCATAATAAACCATTGCATATTGAAGCTCTTATCCAGAAACACAAGGTTCAACACATCTTGATAGATGATGGATTTGGACTCAACCTTTGTACGTACAATTTAATAAAGCAATTGGGACTTTCTGAGGATCTGGCTGATACGTCAGGGCAAATTATAATCAAAGCCTATGATGATGCAGAGAGGGTTTCCAAAGGAATGATCACTTTACCTCTTCAAGTGGGGCCTGTTATAGTCGAGACCCCTTGCCAAGTTTTGGATCTTGATCTCCCCTATAACATTCTCCTTGGCCGCCTATGGATTCATTCCCTTCAATTCGTTCCCTCCACTTACCACCAATGCCTTAAATTTCCCTTCAATGGTAGAGAGATCACTGTCAGAGGTGATCCACAACCTTTTTCATTATTGCAAGCTCTTAGAGGGAAAACATCCATACCATTGCCCGTTAAATAGACCCGCTCCACCTCATCCCAAATAGAACCCAAGATCAAGATCATAGACAATGGTTGTGGAGAATAAAAACTTGAGGATGTATTGTTAATAGGCAATCTCCCCCTATCTTCTAAGTCATTTGGCAAGCCCAAAGAAATAAAAAAAGATCAGAAACCCCTTATGCAATGTAAGGATACCACCTTCAAGTCGTGGGGCCCACTTGATAAGGGGAGTCTCGAGATAGATGTTTCATCCTAGTTGTATCATGAAGAGGATGAAGAACCAACAAAAAATCCCAAGAAGATGTATCCAAAAGAATCAACCATAGTGGATATGATGGGTTATAAGGGACATGGCCTGGGGCCTAAAGAAAAAGGAATCAAAGCACTAGTAAATCCCATCTCATACAAATACAATAGGGGCTTGGGTTATACTCCAATACCTAAGATCACTATCACTAGTGCCCCTTCAAGTCCTTCCCTGGATGTCGAAGACTCTAATGAAGAGGAATTCCATGAAATGCCTTTGAGTATGAAGAGGATATCTTCTTTGACACCCATATCAACACCATCACCCCCATAATCCTTTCCACTCCACATGAGCTACATCTTTTCCACCCTGAGCTTATAGACTGGGATCAATGAGACAAACCCGCTTTAAACATATGTGTCAGTGATATCGCTCTCATAGCTCTCCTGACTATGTATAATTTAGAAGACTAAATTAGAGTTCATGGGACTCAATTACATGAGAATGAATACTTTGGTAGTCAGGTCAATGCCCTTAGTCGCAAAAAATATAATAAAAAGAAAAATCATGATTCCTTAGGTGAAAACCTTTCTAAGGCACCTTTGGATGAGGAAAAAGTAAAAACAAAGGGCGTATCCAAAAGTGAAAACCTGGATCAAGCGCTTGAGGATGAGGGACTTGACCTCCCTACCATTGTTCCTCCACAACAAGACTAGTAAACCTTACTAATAGAAGAAGCGTACACTATCAATGTGGGCACTAAGGATACCCCAAAGAATGTGATCATTTATAAGTCCTTATCGGATCAAGAGAAACATAACATTATCAATTTTCTCATAGTAACAAAGATCAACTTCGCCTAGTCATATGCTGACATGCCAGGCCTTGATCCCGACTTGGTAGTCCACAATCTTATTGTCCATCCAAATGCAAAACCAGTGAAGCAAAAATTACGCAAGATGCATCCACACATTGCACTCCTTGTGAAAGAAGAGATTCAAAAGATGTTGGATGTTGTATTCATAAAACCAATAGATTATCCTAAGTGGGTATCCAATATTGTACTTGTCGGCAAACCTACTGGGGGCATTCACATTTGCACATATTTCCAAGATTTGAATAAATCCTTCCCTAAGGATGACTTCCCGCTCCCCAACATAGATATAATTGTAGATGTTATAGCGGGACATGAAATGTTATCACTGATGGATGGATTTTCTGGATACAATCAGATCAGGAATGCAAAAGAAGACCAACACAAAACAACATTCACAACACCATGGGGCACCTTTTGTTATCAAGTCATGCCTTTTGGTCTCAAAAATGTTGGAGCCACATACCAACGAGAAATGACAATAATTTTCGATGACCTTTTGCACAAAATCATGGAGGATTACATGAATGATCTCCTAGGAAAATCCAAGACAAGACATGAGCACATCCTTATCCTAAGGCAGATTTTTGAGAGGTTCGAAAAATATAAACTGTGCCTAAATCCTAAGAAATGTGTCTTTGGTATTACATCCGGGAATTAGGTTTAATTGTCTCCCACATAGGCATAGAGGTTGATCCCACAAAGGTGAAAAATATCATGAAAATGCCTCCCCCAAAGACTCTCAGACAATTGCGTAGACTCCAAGGAAAGCTCCAATCCATTAGACACTTCATCTAATAGCTCACGGATAAATGTCACCCATTTGCACACTTTCTACGCAAGGATACCAAATTCAAATGTGTTTGCCTATGTCAAAAGGCTTTTGAGAAACTCAAAGAATATCTTGCATCACCATCAGTTCTTATGCCTCCTATTCCAGGACAACTACTCCTTTTGTACATATCAACTATTGTAGTGGCATTGGGGGCATTATTGGCACAGACAAATGATCAAGGAAAAGAGCATGCTATATACTACATCAGTCACACACTAGTAGGGTATGAGCTCAATTATACCCCTATTGAAAGAGCATGCTTAGCACTCGTCTTCAACACACAAAAGCTCCAACACTATATGCTTAACAATAAAACAAAATTGATTGCTAAGATCGACCCTCTCAAGTATCTTTTATCAAAGGCTACTCTCACTGGCATAACTGCTAAATGGGTCATGTTACTAAGTGAGTTCAACATCAAATATGTAGATAGAAAAGCAATCAAAGGACAAGTGATAGCAGACCAGTTGGTTGATGCTCCACTTCCAGGTGATCACCCTATTCTCACAGAATTACCAGATAAATTCATTATGACTCTCACTACGTATTCCACATGGCAGTTATATTTTGATGGTTCTTGCACCCGAAATAGATCGAGGGCAGGCATATTGTTGATCATACCCTAAGGAGATTTCATCCCTAAATCATACAAGATAACCTTTGCATACACCAACAACATTGTAGAATATGAAGCACTAATCATTGGACTCTGCTTGGCTATCCAATGGAAGATATTGGAATTACATGTCTATGGTGATTCCCAACCTATCATCGAACAAGTTAATTATGAATACTAAACAAAGGATGACAAGATTATTCCTTATTGAAGTATGGTTGAGGACCTCAAGCAACACTTTACATCAATCAAGTTTGATCATATTCTATGCACAAACAATAGAGCTCCGAATGCAATGGCCACTATTGGTTCCCTCCTTCAGATGATAGCACAGTAAAAAATGTGAGTTTTTGGTCGAGAAACTCTTCATACCGGTATATGATCTACCAAAGTCTAAAATTGTGTGTGTAATTTTTGGTCCCAAATCCCCTTGGTATCAAGAAACTTTCGCCTACCTAAGAGATAACACCATTCCTCCACACCTCACCAAAACCCAACAACAAACCTTTATCCATTGTTGTGTCATTACACTATCCTTCCAGACACCCTATTTAGACAAACAAGAGGCTGAATGGGCACTACGTGAAGTGCACGAAGGTATCTATGGGGCACACTCAAGTGGTCTCACTTTGGCTAAAAAAATCTTGCGAACATGATACTACTGTCCTACAATGGAAGAAGATGCATATAATTATGAGAAGAAATGTATCCTTTGTCAAAAGCATGGCGACAAGATTCATGCTCCATCACAAGATCTGTAGCCTTTTATCACACCCTGGCCCTTCTCTTAGTGGGGGCTCGATCTCATTAGGAAAATCCACCCCACATCCTCCAATGACCACAAATTCATCATCACCACCACTGAATACTTCACCAAGTGGGTGGAGGCCATCCCTCTTACCTTCACCACTGGCAAACAGATCTCTAAATTCATTTTAAACTATTTGATTTGCCGATATGGAATCCCCAAGGTTATTATCATAGATAATGGCAGACCTTTCAAAAGTCGGGATGTTAAAGAGCTCTGTCAAAAGTTTGATATCTAGCACCACTTCTCCACCCCCTCTTACCCACAAGGTAATGGTCAAGCTAAGGCTTCTAATAAGACCTTAATCAAAATCCTTGAAAAGACAGTCAATGAAGTTGGTCGTGATTTGCACCTACAACTCCATCTCGGTCTCTGGGCCTATCGCACTTCCATCTACACTCCTATAGGTGCCACCCCATACTCCCTAGTCTTTGGTTCTGAAACCATCCTACCCCTTGAGATCGAGATCCCCTCCTTAAGGGTATCCTTGTAGAATATCCTCCCCGATGAGGAATATAGATTCTCCAGGCTACAAGAGCTAGAATTACTGGATGAAAGGCATCTCAAGGCCTTGAATCATCTCCAAGTATACCAAAATTGCCTACGCATGAGCTACAACAAGAAGGTCAGAACCCAAGAATTTGAAGTGGGTGATCTTGTCCTTTTGGAAAATCAGAAAAATCTTCAAGAAAGAGAAAAGAAAGGCAAGTTCGAGCCTTATTGGCTTGGACCTTATGTAATCACAACAAAGTATGGATCAGGGGCATATCAGTTGGCTACTCCCAAAGGAGATCCCTTAGATGAGCCTATGAACATCATGCACCTGAAGAGATTATATGCCTAGTCCTCAGAGGGTCACCAATTATCCAAAAATAAAAAAAAATACAAAAAATTAAAAAATCAAGAAAAATACAAAAAATAAGAAAAAGTAAAAAATCAATTTGTCCATCAGTGAAAACCACTTTGTGGCGCTATGGGAAAGTACCTTGGTGGAAATTTGTTTACAGGCGTTAAAGTAAATAATTTGAATCCATCATCTATCAGGTCAGACTCTGTCTCCCTCACCCACCCGCCACATATCCATATTTGCCATTGCATAAACCTTTTATCATGGCACCCATCACCCCATTTGTTTCTGGTTGTTGCCTTCATCCTAACAAGTAAACAAGCCACACTTCATAGAACAACCATCCATATGATGATGAGTCTTTTCCTGAATCATGAATAAGGATCAACCCATTAAACTGAGCTTTCATCCCATCAGACTGAGCTTCCATCCCAGTTAATTGAGCTTAATTCCTAGTCCTAAACTTACAATTCTTCTTGACTTGCGCATCATTCAAACACCTATCCACATTCATTCCATCAAGTCTCAGCAGTCAAGTGTCATATCTGCATACAAATGTCCATGCCATCTACTCTATTGCCTGTTCACATCCATCAGTCACTTCTACCCATCGAGATGCATCCTTCCCCTATCTGACAGTATATCCACAAATCCTAAGTCCTACTCTTGACAAGAGATGTTAGTTGGCCTTTGTGCATTGTGTTTGCATGATTTGATTTGTCTACTTTGATTTACATCACTTTGTTCTATGACTATCCCTACCCATGGCTACCAGGATCAATCTATATCTTGGTATGTTGTGGAAAGGGGCATATTGGGGCATGCTTTTTGTGGTATGACTTGTTTTGAAGGTTTTCCTTGTACGAATTGACAACCCTGCATTAGTGTTTATCAACACTTGCATGATTGTGTGCAAGGCATACCTGTTTGTTTGAGAGTCAATCCATGCCTTGGGTTTTTCATGACTTCCTGGTTCCTATAATTAGTGGTGTAGAATACCCTTGGCAATATCAAACTAGGTTGGCTCTCCACATTTTGTGCACAAAAAACCTCCCTATCCATTTCATATCATCGCATTTTTTCCGATTATCTCCCCCTTTCACATTTTGGAGACCTCAATTTATTCCCCCCCATATTCTTCTATTCTACCTAAGGTCATTGTATTATGATTGACATATTCTAACACAAATGTTGCATTACCCATATAGGTGCATTATTCATTTCTATCTGGTCCATTGATCTTTTGTGTGTTGCATTAGTCATTTAGTTTGCATTTCAAATTTTTTTGCATTACTCATTTTTAGTGTTGGACATCAGTTAATTTGCATTTCAAATTTTATCGCATTACTCATTTTTAGTGTTGCACATCATTTAGTTTAAATTTCAAATTTTGTTGCACTATTCATTCTTATTTCGGTTATTCGTTATAGTCAATATATTCATTATAGATTAATTCATTTAATAAAATATGCATTCTCAAATTTTAAGACCATTACAAACAAAAGCAATTAGGCATCATAATTCTTCAAAATCATCACAAAATCCAAAAATATATACATCTACATACCTCATATAAGTCCTGGATCCATCAAAGGCGTTAGTAACATATCATAAACACATAAGCTTTCATCCTGCATCCGTCAAAGCTGTCAATAACATATCATAAACATATGCATATATAAGTATCTATCCTGCATCACAAATAGGTCAGCACAACATATGCATAATCATCATCAATGCATCACATCATCAAACAATAAACAATGTCCAAAATAAAATACATGCATATATCAACGCCGCCAAAAATCATATATCATATATATGTCTCTCAAAAATGAATATAACAATCATAGTACAATGGCTACCCAGAAGGGTCAAAATATAATGTCACATGGAGACTATCTCTCTCCTCCTATCTCTCCAGCCCCATCCTCATCCTCCTTTGCATGGCTCTTCTCCCACTATCCTCAGTGGTCTCATACCTACTGATCCCCCTGTCTATTGGCTTTGAGTCGAGCACTACCTATAGGTCTTGTGGGAATGTACACTCTTTGTGTACGGCATTGCCCTTTGCTCTGTTGAGACCACTCCATGGTATAACCCTCTATAGTATGCAGCCTCTCGCTCTATCCTCTCTGCCCTCTCTACCCTCTCCTAATGCTACATCATGCCTGAGTACATCTAACCTAGCCCTACGGGGACCAACATCTTCCGCGTTGCGTCCCTCTCTCCCCACAGATGAGTCACATCTGGCTCTTCCCTCTGAACCCTGACACGTATACTCTCCAACTCCTCATCCTGTTGCTACAATGTTCTCTGCAACCCCCCAATGGCGGTCCATGTCCTCACCTCCTCCAAAATCCTCTCTGCCTCCTCCCCCTCTCTTTGCAGATCCTCCACCTCTGCCTGCCCCATCTGCAGGCTCTCTGTCAAATTGTCAATCTCTCTATATAGCCTCCCCACCTCCTCCTAGAGATGGTCCCCCCTCACTCTCTCCACCTACAACTCATCCTCCAATGAGTCTACTCTCACCCTAGCAGCATCCCTCTCCTGCATAATCTTGTCAAAATCTGCCTGAGACACCCTATCACCACCCTCCATAGTAGCATCATGTGCCTACACATCAAGGATATCCATGGCCACTACCTCATCTCCTCTCCCCTCGCCCTCCCCTGCCACTTGGCCTATAGCTGGTGCTGCCACTTGTCACCTGCCGCCCTCTCCCTCGTACTACCCCCCTCCCCTGCCTCCTTCTGCCATAACCCTATTCCTAGGAGAATCCTCCTCCCCTATAGCTATCTCATCCATGGTCGACTGCACCTCATCATCCTCCAACAAGTCATTCGCACTGGTAGGTGCGCCTCCTACCAACTCCTGTACCCTCCTATAGTACCTGGATCCTCCCTTGCACCCCTCCGCTCATCCCAGACTAGGTAGGCTTCTATCTGAAAACTGGTCCTCCCCTCCAATGGACTCACAGTCTGCCCCTACAAGCCTACCTCTCATGTAATCCATGGGTATAATGGTATATCATCCACTATATCCTGTATCTCCCCAAATTGTCGAGCCACCCTATATGGTGCATAGTACTCCATAACATACACAGATGTGCCTAATGCAGCAGCCAGTATCCCCTCCACTACTCACTATCCAAAAATGGTCGCCATGTAAATTGCATCAACTCGTAAAAAATGCGACGCCAAAACCATATCGCTCCTATCCAGGTATAGTGCAATAATCCTCTATATCAATCTATGTAGGGCCACTATGGTCCTCCATCCCATACCCTGAGCAGTCAAGTAACTAAAATGTGCTCCCATGCCCATATGTGAAGCAAGGTCACCCCTACCGACAGACTCGCATAATCCTTGTATACAGCTAGATGCATGTCATGATATAACTATGCAAGCATCACTACTACTCATGCATACTCTGCACAATCATGTACCATATAGTACACACACCTTCTCCACCCAATCGGGAATCCATCTCCTCCCAAGTCAGGCATCACTCATCCACCGAGGAACCTGCAGATCATGAGCACTAGACGTAGAATATGTCGAATCTCCATTGCTCGCCCCAAGTGCGTCCATGTCCTGTCCATCATCGGTAGTGCATCCCACTCACAAACCTCCTGTAGATAGAAGTTTGTTGCATCCAGCCTGTACTCAGGAATCATGTTGTGAATGGGGATCTTCAAGATCCTCCATACATCCAATAATGTCACAGTAGCCTCTCCTATGGGTAGATGGAAGGTACAGGTCCTTCTATCCCACCTCTCCACCAACACAGTCATCATGGTTGTGTGTGCTCTGATCCTCGGCCATCAGCCGATGAAATCCAATCCTATGGCACTCAGAATCTCTAGCTCGTCCATAGATAACCGTTTGTACAGCCTCATCATCACCGACCAGTTCTCTCTCAATCCTAGTGGTCCTAAATCCACCTGCATTCAGGCAAACCACTTCATTAACCCTTGACACTCTTCCTAAGCCTACCCTATCTTATGCTTGAAGCATTGAGGTCATCATCTAAGACAACTTCTACACCTATACTCATCAAATTCTTCATTTCCTATATTTCCTAGCTCTTACACTGATTCATCCAGCGCACACGCCAAAACCATGGTGCTCGCACTATGTCACAGTCGGATGCACTAATGCCCTTTCCCTACCCTTTTGGCCTATATGTTAACCTCGATTAGCATGGGCGCTCACGCTACGCGTGAATGCCTAAATCGATCCCCGCGAGCACTCACACCATGCACGTTCGTCCTGCCCCAAATCTCCCTCTAACCCCTAACCCCCACATGCGTCGGTGCTATTTACCAATGCTTGCGTTAACCTATGGGCACGTGCACTGAAACAACGATCAGTGCATCCACCCTGCTATACTTTTGGCCTAATTGTAGCCTCCAAATTCTACCCTAAATCTATCAAATCACAAGGTGGGCTCAGGGTATGTATCGGTGGACCATAGCGGGCTAGTCTCTCATGCCGACGTACCCTCTCTGTGCAATGCTCGTGTGTGGGAATGCGGTTCATCTCTCCTTCTTCTCTCTACACTCTGATTTTCTCCAATAGCTATGTGTGACAATGACCCTTCATTGGGCCCTTTGTGTCTTATATGGCCCCCCTAGCGAGCCCGCTCCTTCGTCTCTCCCCTTCTTCTATTGCGTATCCGTCCATTATTCTTTTATTTCACATTTGTTCATTGTTTTCTCTCTATTTCTTTCTTTCTTCTTTTCGAGAATTTTCCGTAATTTTTTTCAAAAATTACAAAAAATTCTCTAGGGGGTATACACCACTCGTGCTTTACGTCGGGGCATCCTCTTTCTTCTATCTTTTACCCATCACCAATTTTTGATGTTGCGTAAAAGAGGGGAAAAATGTAGACACTTAAATTAATTATTTTAATTAATTTAATCCCCCTACATAATTAATTTATTTAAGTGTGTTAACCTTTATTCTTCTTAATATTAATTAAATTTAATCTAATTAATATTGTCACTATAGTCCAGTGATTGATTTATTTAATAAATCAATTTTCCCTTTCTTCCTCTAAAGTACTCAAAAATTAATTCTTCTCAATCCCCCTTTTAATTAATTAATTTCAATTAATTAATTAATCTAGGTGATTCCTACAAATCGCCTTGTCCTAATTCATCATTAGTCTAATAAATTCTTCTAGAAACTCTCTTAATCTTGCTTAGCATTATTCTTCAATTTTTAATTCCCCCCACTCATTCTCTCTCCTAGTCAAATCCTCATACAAATCCCACTTGCTCCTAATCCTCACCTAATTCTTCTATATAATCCCCCTAATCCCTTCCTAGTACCTAATCTCCATGATTAGACACAAAAGTCAACTATAGCCATTTATGGCTAAATCCTCTTTTTCCCCCTTCTCACCTTCCACTTTAAATGCCTCCTTTTTGGTGAATGTGAGATTTTCAAAATCTCACATTCTCCCATGCTTCTCATCTTCCCAAGGAATTTTAAATTTCCTTTTCCCTTTTCCAATCCCCATGCACACAATATCTTGTGAGTTTTTAATTCCTTGTGCATCCCTCAAGGAATTTTTAATTCATTTTATTCCTCCTAGGTGCATTGGGAACTCTTCCCCATGTACCTCGAGGAGGGTGGAGACAAGAAGTGCCTTTATGAAAAATCTCTTGGTCTCCACCTCCCTTGTCATGTCATTGTCTATTGATCCATGTGATCTCTTCTTTTCAATCCTAGCCCTCCATTGTTATTCAATCTTGACCATCCATTTTCCTCCATCCAATTCTATAAATTGGGGTCTCCATCCCCTCATTTGATATCTCCAATTTGTGCAATCTTATGTTGTTAGTTTGAGCCTAGAAATCATCTCAAGTATCTACATCATAGCCAAATCCATATCTTCCATCACTTAATCATTCCATCCATCCATCTTGCATCCATCAATCAATCTCCCACTCACCATTGTTGTGCAATATTGGAGAGCCATCCACAACCAAGTAAAGGAGCACATCCAATCAAGTGGAGCAATAGGGCACATTCCACTTCATCATTGGCTCAATCAGAGGAACAAGAGAGATCTTCTCTTGCAAGATATAGATTAGTTAGTTTATTGCTCTCATTTAGTTTTATATGGTTATTTGTGTTTGAACTAACCCTCTAACGCCTTGCATTATTTCATTTGGTTCAATAATAATTTAGAAAATATGAATAAGTTTATAAATAGTTTGAAAACTATAAAAATATGTTTCTAGAAAGGTAGGTGCAAGAAGTCGGGCCACTTTTATTAAAAAGTGGAAATGTTTTTTTTGAAAATCAAAATTTGTTAGAGTAAAAATTTGAAGCACTTACACATAAGATCTTAAAAAGGCCTCTTAATTTCAAATATGTAAATAATACAAATTAATTTTTAATATATATGTTCAAAAATCATTTTTTTTAAATTCACATTTTTAGGTCCATAACATGCACATGTACAACTAACATAATTTGACCTAAATATCTTTTTAAATATTGTTTTAATTAATTTCTATTTGCATGACATTGTACTTGCAAGTCCAAGACTAAAGACTGAGTTTTGAAGCTTTAAACAAAAGAAATGTCATGGATTTCAATTTAAAAGAATTAAAAAAATTTAAAATAATGTACAAATATCTATATACATATATACATATACATATAAATATACGTATACGTGTACATGTACATGTACATGTACATATACATATACATATACATACACATACACATACACCTGCACACATATATGCATATACATATAAATGAATAATTGTGTCATTCCATTAATTATTACATGGTGGAGGGTCAAATATTATAGGTAAAATATCTATTTCATTGTTTACTAATTTCTACAATGACAATTTAAAAAAAAAAAATCTTATTGAGAAGGTTTGAAAGTTGGAGATTTATTTTCTTTCAAAATGAATGGTCTTGAATTAATTAATTAACGACACTGATAATTTTAAAAAAAATTAATTGAAAGTTGGAGATTTTTAATTTCTTTCAAAATGAATGGTCTTGAATTAATTGATTAATATTTACATAATCAAGTTTTATTAATGCAACTGTTCATTATCATGGATCCTTAACCTAATTATCTAAAACCTTTAAAAATGAACTATAATGTTGAATACTTTAGTTTATGCCCTAAATATTAATGTGTGTAATGTGGGCAAAAATGCTTCCCAATATCCTATGTAGGTGATCTAAAAGTGGGTACATGTGGGTCATTAATATCTTTTATGTTGATTTGATTAAAATAAATAAAAAAATATTTATTAACAAATACATTAGAATATTTAAGTATTATTTTTTAATTTTTTAAACATATATAATATTTTATTGTTCAAATATTAATATAAATTTTTAATTTAATTTTCATAATAAATTTAAATATAATAATTATAAATTAATATAATATATTTTTTACAAAAATTAGTATTATAAAATATTTATCACAACTAATATTTTTAAAAATAATTATTTAATCTAATAAAATTTAACATAACATTTTCAATATAGATTTAAATCTAAGGAAAAAGCTTCATTAAGATTTTTTTATTATAAAATGGTACTTGAAAACATAGAAGAATACAAGCATTCATTGAAGTCATTATCAAATAGTTAATTAAAAAAAGGAATATAGATTTCATGTGAACAAGTGAAAAATGATTCTTATAAAAGAATTGTAAAGTGGAAAAATTGAGCCCTAGTGACTCCCCACCTAGGAGAGAGAAAGGAAGTCACTAAGATGATTTTCCACCTAGGAGAACTTTACATTCAAAAGAGGGGCTTGAATCCACTAGATCCAAATCCAAGGGAGACAAGGATGTGAATTCCAAGTGGATTGCAAGGGTTGAGGTGTGATTTGTCCTCTTTTGTAAATAGGAAAGTTGACTTGTTGACTATGTGGAAAAGAGAGAAAATGAGTGAAATGAGGAGCTACCAGTTTGGGACTGCATTGTAACTTTGGATTTGAGTTAACTAGACTGATATGGATCTACCTTGCAAATTTGGAGAAAAGTCGTCAGGACCATGGTGGGAGTGTACATGGTCCTCCACAAAATTTGTGAAATAAAAAGGGTTCTTCTATCTCTGCAAATGGAGCTCAAACCTGTAATTACACCTACACACCTACAACCTACACACATAAAAGAAGAGGAGAAGGGTTGTGGATAGGGGTTTGCCTCAGTCAAACCTCGGTTGAGGAATCAACCTTGAAAGAAAGTAATTGCAAATGTTGAAATGTAAATGATGGAAGTGTATACCTTGTAGATCTTCAATTTGTTGATAATGACTGCTTTGCTTGTTGAATATAAACCACAAGTGTTGTATGAAATGACATGTAACATGACAAAACCCTAACACACACACATGCTTGCAAATGAATGTTGTAATGTTGCTCCAATGGATGAATGAATAAGACTTGCATTCTTGAATGCTTGATGATGACCTTGAAATCTCGTATCTTCTCCTTATGCCTCTCATCCTCCTCTCAAATGAGGGAATTGAATCCCCTTTTATACATGCCTCAAGAACCATCGAAGGTTGACAAAGAGGAATTACAAACCCCGAAGGAAAATTATGCATAGGAGACCATCCAAACCTAACTTAGGGCCACCCTAAGGGGTACAAGGGTGCCACACCCCTGTCTTGGCCTATTTTGGGGTCCGGATAGCATCTAAAGCAGCCACAAGTCTTGAAGGAGGATGGGTGAAGGGGTGAGAATGCAAAAATAGGTCTTGGTTGGGGAAGAAGATGTCATCACCGAGGTGATGACCTAAAATATGGTTAAAATTGCAGGGGTCTCAATTTTATGACACTACATTTAGCCCCCACTTTAGTGGGAGTATGGCCTACGCCAATACTGTTGATAAAGTAGAAGAAAAGGAAAGATGAAGATGATGGACATAGAGCAATACCACAAGGAGTATAAGACATCACTAATATTGAGGAGCAAAAAGCCCCCAATCTTAGGGTCTCAACTCATGCTAACATACATAAAAGAACACGAAACAAAAAGCAACAAGACACACAAAACAAAGACAAAGCGCAAAAGAAACATGACAAGAACAAGCCACAAGATGACAAACCAACTAGCTGAAGAGACCTCGATACTCGGATGTCTCAACAACTAATCATGACACAAAGACTAATGCCATCATATAAACATGAGCGATCACATAAAAGAGAAAACCTGACTTCATCCATGAACCATCAATAGCAAAACTATGGGTTCATGAGAGGAATGAGAGAGAGGACATTAATACACACTTTGGTGATCCATGAGAAGAAAGGCGGAAAAGAGAAAAACCATGGACGTCTCACCCCTAAAACTAGGTGATCCATGGAGAAAGGGACATGGAAAATCTCACCCCTAGAGCCTGTCTAGGTGATCCATGTAAATGGAGAGAGTGACAACATCGTTAGTTCCACCCAACCTCATACGTGTGTGTGCAAGTGAGGTTCAAAGTGCCTCATAGGATTCTATGCCTGAGTACGCTACAACCTGTATAGAATGTATAGTACAAGTCTCAAGAAAGGTGTGACATCCCACTCTAAGAGTCTGTGCTCTGGTTCCAAGAATAATTGCCCCGCATAAAATTAAAGTGGTGTCATCTCGCTCTAAGAGTCTATGCCCTGGTTATTAGAATGACCCACTATACAAGAAAAGAAGTGAATACATCTTGCTCTAAGAGGTTACCCCCTAGTTCCAAGCATGTCGCACTTTACAATGCATAAGAGAAGTATAGTACAAAGGAGCAGTGTGGGTGCCCCCCCCTTAAGATGTCAACATAGGTTTATGTTGATATCTTAAGGAAAGTAGAACAAGGATACCTACCTTCATCACAAAGAAGATATCCGCTATGCAACAATGTCGTAAATCCAAGAAAGAGAGGGAATACTCTTCAAGAAAGGATAAGATGGTTGAATGGAGATATCTTGATGTAAGTGTAAAGGAGATCCTTGGAGGAGAAGAGATATTTGTTCAAAAAGACATCTTCCTCCAAGAAGAGTTGTCTTAGACAAATATAACATCTTCTAGAAAAAGAAAAAAGAGAGAACAAGAATGCAATCCTTCATCCCATTCCTAGGTGAAAAGGGATTCTTGATGAAGGATGACACACTTTTAGCCCCAAGAGGGATGAGTGAATTTATCGTAGATGTACATTACCAAGTGTAAAAGAGGTTGTAGTCAAGGACTTACGATTCCTATATAAGAGAGAATCCTTCAACAAGACAACAAACAATTATGCACAAAGGAATGGCATCAAGTAATAAAACTCACACCATCCACAAAATAGGGAAAAGTGGATCCTTAGAGGAAGAGAGATAGAGAGAAATCATTCCCCCCCAAGCGTAGAGACAATGAGAAGAGGTTATGCAATCTTCTAGGGATAGATTAAACATAAGCAAATGTACAATGTACTTTCATGAATGCATGCAAGAAAACACCCTAGTATATGTAAAATACACATCTCAAGAAGTGGTAATCTTCGAAAGAAGGAAACAAAAAGTGTCACATGTTCCCCAAGGGGGATTAAGCATATAGAAATGATAATCATTGATAAAAAATGCAGCTCCTAAAGGAAATAGTGATACTCGAGATAGAGAGAAAGGAATAGGAGTGAAAATCCTTGCCCCCAAATAAGAAGGATAAGGAGAAAAAGGGGTACACATCTTCCAATGGTGTGTATTTTTAAATGATACACCTTCCTAATGGAACAAATTCTTCAAAGGAAGGAATATGTACTTCTCCAAAGATTATTCCATGCAAGGGAGCATATCATGTTTGAGAATAATAACAACCATAGAAGAGATACCCTTTTCCATGAGAATGTGAGAAAGAGGAGGTGCATTGCTTATTAAAGAAACTCCTCTCCAAGCAAAGTGGAAAACCAAAGAACATTTACATGCTCGCATAAGATCAACCCAATGCAAGAAAGGAGATATAATAATAAATAATGCTCAAAGATAAAGATAAATGTCTAGAAAGAAGAAGTAAAGTGGACTTATTGTTACTACCCCAAAGTATATGAAATTCAAATAATACAACCACAAATGATAAAAAGCCCCCAGTTAAGTTGGCTAGTTATGTCATAGGGTGAAGAGAAACATGAAGGGAAAAGAAGAGCTAAGGCACTATGCTTTTACTAATAAATACAACTAGATCTGTTGTGATACAAACTTGTGCAAGATCATATTGTATTTGAATAAATTTCTTAAATGCATAAAATTTTCCAAGAGAATGTGAATACAAATCATGAAAAATGCAATATTCAATACCCTTCTCCTACTTAGGATTTTTGTTTTTATTTTGAGGAGGAAAGGAAATGTTCTTATCACATTTCAATCTCCAATAGATTCTTGCAGCTAATCTTTCAGGATAGTAAATATCTTCTTGACATGAAGGAGAAGGATTGTTAGAAGAAGCAGATTCATTATCCATAATTCTAATTTTGCCACTATCTATGACATCTTGAATAGATTTTTGAAAATCAGGGCAACCATCAGCATTATGGTCATGGATTTGATGAAATGAACAAAAAGGACATTTTGAAGAAGAAGCATTCTTACGTGCTCTTTTTTTTATTGTTTTTGAAGATGGTCTTTAAAGTTTTGGAGCCTAAGGAATTCATCCATAGAAAGAAGAGTGCCATTTCCTAGGCCTCTTGTAGTAGTTTGTGTAGGAGGGTTTATAGGGACATGAATTCCATGCTCAAAATTTCCAATTCCTTGTTCTTTAAAACCTTGTTTTGTCATTATATGAAAGCCACGACTATAAGAATGTTGCAATTGATTAGATGGAGGAACAACATCATGAATTTGTTTGAAATCTAATGTATAAGGAGGAAGATTTGTAGATGAAGAAGGAATATCCTGTGAAGTGACAATCTCCTTTCCTTTATCAAGCATATCCTTTGTAGGAGATTGGGGAACATCTTCATCATCTAAAAGCTCAATTTTAGTTATTTCTATGCGAGGGGAAAGGTCATGAATAAAATGCATGACATCATCTTCCCTACATATACTTTGATGTTGAAGATAGGTATTAGGAGAATAAGGAGGATCTAAAGATGTAATAATGCTGATGTTTTGATATTGCCCCCCTTGCTCAAGGGTATGTGTATGAGGAGTGTAGACACCTAAAATTAATATTTAATTAATTTAAGCATATCAACATAATTAATTAATTTAATTGTGTTATCCCGATTCCTCTCAGAATCAATTAAATCTAATTTAATTAATCCTATCACTATTGTCCAATAATTAATTTATCAAATAATTAATTATTCCCCTATTCTTCTAAAGTTCCGTCCAAAAATGATTTCCTCTAAACCCACTCAGTTAATTAATTCTAATTAATTAACCTAGTCATTTGATTCCTACAAATCACTTTTCCTAAACCCATTAGCCTAATTAATCCTTCTAGAATCTCTCATAATCATGATTATCATTATCCCTCAATTTTTAATTCCCACTCATGTCACATCAACATTGAGTCTCTCAAAGAAATTCAAATTTCTTTGAATCCCTCAATGCATCCTTATTTTGGAATTTTTAATTCCTCATGTTTGAAATTCAAATTTCTCCCCCCTTTTCCCAAGGAATTTTATATTCCTGTTTATTTTTCCAAGGCACCCTTGATCCATGCCTTCTATCTCAAATCAATCTCAACCCTTCATGATCAAATCAACCTTGGCCCTCCATTGGCCTTCTCCAATCTATAAATTGGAGCCTATTCTCCTCACAAATCATCCACTTCTCATGCATTTCCATGTTGCTCTTTTCTCCTCTCTCTCTTCATAATCCTCTACCAAATCCATCCATCCTTAATCTTCTAATCCAAATCCTCCTCTCCATCACTCAAGTCCAATCCAATAATCCACTTACCTTGTTGAGCATTTGGAGAGAATTCCACATCCATCAAGGAGCCCATCCAATCAAGTTGAAGAGAGGCACTATTCAACTTCACCGAAGGCTCAATCCGAGGAAGAGGTAAAATAGAAAAGGTATAAAATGATCTCTTGATGTTTTTAGTGTTTTTATGCTTATTTCATTGTGTTTTTTATCATTTGACCTTTCACCCCGTTTTTCCCCTCTTCAAGGAGAAGATGGGTCCATATTCCTTTCCAATGCTTGCTCTCTTTTAGGAAGATCATTGGGTAAAACATTAGATCTCATTTCATCCACACAAGATACCCTAGGAGAGGTACAAAGGTTAGGATCTATAAAAGCTTTAAGGTGATTAATATAGGAAATGCATTTTGTTAACAACATCACCATAATGCAACATAAATGATACATGAAAGCTTTGAGATCAAATTGAAAAGAGAATAATTTTGATATCCTATCAACACAATAGGACCAATTGCTATGAATAAAGAGTAGTAACATTGAAGAAAAGAAACTCTTATCCAACACGTGATTGTAGTAAATATATGAGAAAATCAATAACATCATATGCGAAAGAGCAAGAAAATCCAATTTATTAATTGCCATTGAAAGTCCCTTAATTAAAACCTTAATTTGTTAGAAAAGAAGATCTAAAATGAGGACCCTTTTATGAGAATTAATTTTTAAAATTTTCATTTGATGAAATTTGAATTTGTGTTTGACCTTAAAAGATGTTAAAATTGATGAAGTACGCCAATTTTTTGGATTTAATTAGAAAAATACAGTCAATTCCATCACCCGAAAGTTCGGGAAAAAAGCTGAGGACCGTGGTGAAAGTGCACACGGTCTGACCAACTTTTTTTGAAATTTTCAAGGATGATAGGTACTATGATATTATTGCAGAATCCAAAAAAAGAATTGATTTGGAGATGTCTAGCTCGGTCAAATTTGTAGTCAAAGGTCGAAAAATGAAAAGATCTTAAAAATTAGGGTTTTATGATTTACATTGAATTTTCAGAAAAAAGAGACAGATTTGAATTGCAATTTTGAAATAGAAATCAGATATGAAACAAGCAATTACAATTTTGCACTTGACAAGCTCAATTTTCTCAAAATGAAAAAATAGGGTTTTATGCAATTAACCTCTAAAATTTGCAAATATATCAAACCTGGAAATGAAAATTGCAATTAATCAGGTCTAATGATTCAGAAATTAGAATTAATGTGCGTCATGTCAGGTTCACCAAAATGTAAAGTGGAAAAATTGAGTCCTAGTGACTCCCCACCTAGGAGAGAGAAAGGAAGTCACTAGGATGATTTTTCACTTGGGAGAACTTTACATTCAAAAGAGGAGCTTGAATCCACTAGATCCAAATCCAAGGGAGACGTGGATGTCAACTCCAAGTGGATTGCAAGGGTTAAGATGTGATTTGCCCTCTTTTGTAAATAGGAAAGTTGACTTGTTGACTATGCAGAAAAGAGAGAGAAAATGAGTGAAATGAGGAGCTACTGGTTCGGGACCGTGCTGTAACTTTAGAGATGAGTTAACTAGACTGATACGGATCTGCCCCGCAAATTTGGAGAAAATTCATTGGGACCGTGGCGGGAGTGTACATGGTCCTCCACAAAGTCTGCAAAACAAAAAGGGTTATTCTGTCTCTACAAATGAAGCCCAAACCTGTAATTACAACTGCACGCCTGCAAGCTACACACAAAAAAGAAGGGGAGAAGGGTTGTGGACAGGGGTTTGCCTCAGTCAAACCCCAGTTGAGGAATCAACCTTGAAAGAAAGTAATTGCAAATGCTGAAATGTAAATGATGGAACTGCATACCTTGTAGATCTGCAATTTGTTTATAATGGTTGCTTTGCTTCTTGAATGTAACCATAAGTGTTGTATGAAATGGCATGTAAAATGACAAAACCCTAACACACACACACATGCTTGCAAATGATTGAATGTTGTAATGTTGCTCCAATGGATGAATGAAGAAGACTTGAATGCTTGGATGCTTGATAACGACCTTTAAATCCCTTATCTTCTCCTTATGCCTCTCATCCTCCTCTCAAATGAGGGAATTGAATCCCCTTTTATCCATGCCTCAAAGATTAATTTTCAACTATCAAAGGCCGACAAAGAGGAATTACAAACCCTGAAGGAAAATTATGCATAGGAGACCAGGCAGACCTAACTTAGGGCCACCCTAAGGGGTGGGGACAGGGGCACCACTCCCCTATCTTGCCCTATTTTGGGGCCCAGACAGGGTCCAAAGAAGCCACAGATCTTGAAGGAGGAAGGGTGAAGAGGTGAGAATGCATAAATAAGTCTTGGTTTGGGAAGAAGATGCCATCGTTGAGGTGATGACCTAAAATGTGGTTAAAATTGCAGGGGTCACAATTTTATGACACTACAAGAATGTTTTCAGTGCCTTATAAGGTAGGAGACTAATGTTTTTGATTAGGGGAAAAACAGGTTTTGAGGGGACCCGAAACCCCATACAACAAGTTTTGGAGGGACCCGAAACCCAATAGATTTTACTGGGATCTAGAACCCAACAAAGTAGGCTGCTAAAAGAAATAAACTATAAAAACCGCAGCCAAAATCCAGTAAAGATGACTAAAACCAGCAACAACTAGCATAGTCACGCCACACCCAACAAAGCTACAACTCCAAACTATAGTACGAAATAGTAATAATCGAGGGTATACCAAGCATCCTCAGCCAACTATCAGGGTTTTGAAAGGTACCCCTAACCTTCAATAACAATACCAGATTACAACATATATTCATACAATTTGAATCTGGCCAGAAGGGGTTTTGAAAGGCTCCCTCAACCTTCAAACTGAGTTTTAAAATGGAACCCAAAACCAGCAACCAAGGGTTTTTCCAGGCACCCTCAACCTTAAATGATGAGCTCATAACTCCAAACATAGGATTTTTCCCAAACCAAAGACAACAGAAAGACATATTATGCCCTTTAAAACTATTAGCAACCGTCTTGCCTATAGGATAAACCAGGAACCCACAACTAGAAAAAGGGGGAACAAAGACCCCAAAAACTAGAAGGAAGGAGGCCAAACCAAGAAACAACAAAAAGAAACCAGTCCAGGAGACAAGCTAGGAGTCTGGAAAAAAGAACTTCCAGCCCCACCCAAGGAGACTCCCAAGAGAGAAGAAACCGACATCCATAGCCAATAGCAAGAGGAGCACCAAAAGTTGAAGATCCCCAACATTCCATCTCTCCACCTCAATAGGAAAGAGCTCCACCTCTACAGGATGAAGAATGAAGCAGAAAGACAACAACCAACACTCTCCAGCAGCAAGCAAAAACCAGCCCCTTTCCCCTCCACCAAATATCCACCTCCATAGGAAATATGGTCACCTTTAATAGACAAGGAGGAGAAGAGAGCAAGAGCCAAGAAACCCCTCTCAAAGGTTCACATCAAAGACAACTCTGCAAGAGGAGCACCAAAAGTTGAAAATCCCCAACATTCCATCTCTCCACCTCAATAGGAAAGAGCTCCACCTCAACAGGATGAAGAATGAAGCAGAAAGACAACAACCAACACTCTCCAGCAGCAAGCAAAAACCAGCCCTTTCCCCTCCACCAAATATCCACCTCCATAGGAAATATGGTCACCTCTAACAGACAAGGAGGGGAAGAGAGCAAGAGCCAAGAAACCCCTCTCAAAGGTTCACACCAAAGCCAACTCTCCACATCCATAGGAGGGTAGCCTAACAGAGAAGAACTGAAAAGGGAAGCTCCTTTGAAGAACCAGAGCGCCAAAGGCCAGAACAACAACAAATCCTTAGCACAAAGGAGAGGAGAGAACACATAGAGCCTCTCCACAAGAGATCCGACAGGGTCCCAGATCCACCCAAACACCATCAGGATAATACCCCCCACCAAAGAAAGAGCAGAAAAAAGGCCAATGACAGGAACCACCGCACACCCCTGATGAGAAACAGAGGCCACAAAAAACCCTTGCCAAAATGCCTCCATTGCTGACGCAACCTCCACTCCTTCCTCGGTGCCAAACTCCTCCACCCACCATTCCAGCAAAGAAGAGCCACAAAGAGCCCCATCAAACGGCTTAGAAGGTGAAAGGAGGAGAGGGATGAGATCATCCTCATCCGCAGCATCGTCTTCCCCATCTTCTGCAACTCCTACACAGGAAACCCCTCCCGCTCCCGCTTTCCTGCTCTCCATTTGATGTAGTTTGGCAGGAGACTAATGTTTTCAGTGCCACTAATTGCAATTAATTTGTGCATTGGCAATTTTTGACACAATATAAACTATAGTTTGATGTTAATATTTCTATTAATTTTTTATTATTATTATTTTTGATATTTTCTTATTGGGCATTGAAATTTTTGAAGGGGTTTTAAATGAATTTTTCGAAAAAATCAAATTACTAATGAGAAAGAAAAATTAAAATAAATTTTATTAATGTTTATCAGTTGCGCACAATTTTCGGTGATATATAGAGCCTGCTAATTCTTGTTTTATGGGCTCACCCATATTTAATATAATTCTGACAGATCATAGCTAGAATGCAGTGTTGAGTGTTCATGGAGTACAATCCAGAATAATTGTATTGAACGCCTATTGAATGCTTTCTCTTGAACCTTCCATTAGTAGTTTTCTCAGAGGTCAAGTTGCTTATATGCTTTTCCACTTTCTTGCTAATTTCAAGGGCATATTCGATGGGCTTCTGTAGAGATTTCTGAATGTTGAATCCTTGATAGGTATGAAAAAATTTGCTACCTACTGCTATATGATTAAATTCATTTTTGTTCACATCTTTTGTTGTGTTTCGACAAGCATTTTCAACAATTTGACATCACTTTCTATTAAAAAACAAATAACACCTTCCAAACGTTGGAAAAGTCGATTGAAAAATAATCTACACAGTTATTATTCTAAAAGATTTTGTATATTATCATCGTCTATGTGAAAAAATTGAGTTTACTGCAAATGGTGTAACAGTACATGTAAGATAACAATGCAGCAAAAAATCAATGTCTCTAGGGCTAAATGAAGGCTTCTAGCAAAGGCTTTGTGGCTTCTCATAACTCAAGCATCATTTTTGAAAGAAAATGGGGTCATATATTAAGATTAAAGATTTCACACACTGAGTGATTCTACAATGCGGAATGCTTATTTTGTAGGTTTATGTCAAA